>NC_143525.1:16895316-17050884 GCF_031878675.1 Megascapheus bottae
ATGGGCTGGTCAAGGCAGGAAGTTCACTACCCCATCCCTGGAGCCCAAGCCCAAGTCACCAGCCCCAAGAGCTTGAATGCTTTGCCCAACCAGTAAGAGGCTGAAGGAAGTGGGGACTCCATGTGACAGAGGAGGAAACCAAGCTCCCTCTTCTATTGTCCACACCTCCGTGCCTTGCTGAGAAGAAAGCAGAAAGGATCACACGCTGCCAAGGCCTGCCTTTCCTGGGCACTCCATTTGCACCTGGGCCCTGCCCCCGTCCTTCACAAGCCTGAGGTCACTTAACCAGGGAAAGTCTTCCTTGCTGGGTACTGGTGGCTCAGGCCTGTAATCCTAGCAACTCAGGGGGGCTGAGATCTGAGGATCAAGGTTCAAAGCCAGCCCAGGCAGGAAAAGCTATGAGTGTTATCTTCAGTTAACCACCAAAAAGCTAGAAATAAAGCAACCAGCTCAAGGTGCTATTTTGAGCAAAACAGCCAAGTAAGAGTAAGACCCTAAGTACAAGTCCTAGTACACACACACACACACACACACACACACACACACACACACACACACACCTACCTTTCTTACCGTAAGATTTCAAGAAGACCCTGGAGTCCATTGAGCCTTAAGAGACTCCAGGTCTGCATAGATCTGATGGCAGGAAACTACCTTATTTGGTGGAGGGGGTAGATTAGACCAGGATGCAGGCAAGGGCTGATCAGGGCTTCTGGCTCCTCCCATACCTGTTGGTGATGGTAACCAGCTGAGAGCCGTGGTCAGTACACAGGCGCCGGGCCTCACTGTAAGTCACTTGGTCTTCTCCCAGCCAGTAGCACGATGGGCTATGCCAAGTCCAACCCTGGCTCAAGACAGAGGACAGAAGAGGGGAGTCTGTGAGAGGAAGAGGCCACCCTCTTCCCCCATAAATACTGGGGTACAAAAGGCCAGCAGGCCAGGCATGGTGGCTCACGCCTGTAATCCTAGCTACTCAGGAGGCTGAGATCTAAGGATCAAGGTTCAACACCAGCCTGGGCACAAAAAGACCTGAGACTCTTATCTCCAGTTAACCTCTAGAAAATGGGAAGTGGGGCTTGGCTCAAGAGTCGGGCAGTAGCCTTGAGCTGAAGAGCTCAGGGACAATGCCCAGGCCAAGTTCAAGCCCCATGACCCTCAAAAAAAAAAAAAAAAAAGACAGCAGGGGCATGGGTTCAATCCCAGAGAGGGTAATGCCTATGTTTGGTCAGTGTCCACTCTTCCCCCCACCCCCCACATTAACCATGACCGGCAGGCCAGGATGGTTGCAGGTGGCTGAAGGAGTCAGCCTGGCTCAGAAGATGAGTAGCACTGAAACAAAGAGGTACAGTGTGAAACTGCTGGTTGGCTGGGAAACCAGAGCTGAAAAGCTTTGGAGTTGCCGGGGTGTTGCGGGAGGGGCGGGGCTGAGTAGTTCTCAGAGGTCTGTAAAAAGCTAGAACTGGGGAGGATGTGCTTGGGGGGGGGCAGGGTAGCCCATCAGTGGGGAGTAGAGAAGAGAACATTCTAGGTGCAATGTTGGTATCTGGGTGATGTCAGGAGCCAAGGCAGAAGGTATGATGGGGGAGGGGAGCACATGTGACCATTAGAATCTGGCCAGAGACCTCTAGCCATCCTGAGATGCACACCAACACACACACACACACACACACACACACACACACACACACACCTCTAGACTGGCCCTGGTGCCAGGCAATTAGCAACTCTTCTCTATCCCCTCTCTCTATCCCACCCAAGCCAAGACAGTCTCCAGGCGAAATACTTTGAGCTCGCAGAGCTCAGGCCTCTCCGCTGGGCCCATCCATCTTGAGCAGGCCCACTGGTATTTCCTGCTTCTCCCCTGGGGGAAGGTCTGGTTGCAGGTGGGAATGGCTGTGGTGAGGGGCTTAATCCATAGGAAAATACAGTGAGGAACAAATCTACAGGGAGAGGTTGAGGGGAGAGACGGGAAGGCCACAAAGTAGGCCTTATCAGCAACCTCCCCACACCCCTGCCTCTCACACCCCTGCCACCACTCTGCAGGGTGAGGAAGAGCTGGAGGCAGGGCCATCACCAGCTCATTCTCACCCGTCCCCACATGGCTCCACTCACTCACCTTTCATTCCTCAGCCCTCCCCTCCTCTTCTGGGGCCCAGGGGGAGGGGAGGGGAGGGAGCCCAGGGTGGTGGACCAAGAAGAGGAAGAAGATGAAGACTGCCCTCATCAAGGGGCCTCACACCTCCAGAGGTGACAGGCAAGCACACACTGTAGCACCGAGGCACATGCCAGCAAGGCACAGAGGAGAAAGGCCTGGGGTACACAGAGGCCTCTTCCCGCTATGACTGGGCCATTCTCACCTCCCTGTTCTCCACTGGGGTGGGAAGTGCTTCCTCATAGATGGGGGAAAGATTCCCGCCTGGATGAGGGTCTTCACTTCCTCTTATAGTCCCTGCCCTATCCCACCCCATGCAGTACTGCTCCTTCAGACAGGAGCAATTGGCAAGCTAGACAAGTGGGTGAGTGCTGGGGAAGGCTGAAGGATTCCTTCCACCCCTTCGCCCTGGGGGCCCTGCTGGCAGGCCCCATTCAGGGCAGGTCCAGAAACACCCTCACCTTTCGGCAGCCGTGGTCCTCCTCAGCGGCCCCCTGGCTCAGCTGACCAGCCTTCTTGCAGATGGAAGGCAGGGATTGGTTACAGGGGCTGTCATTCCAGCGACCTTCCTAGGAACACAGTGAGGGAAAGTCATACCCCACATCTTCCGTCCTCTCCCCCGCACCTCCAATCTTTCCATGGACTTGTTTCTTGGCCTGGCCCTATCTCTGACTTACTGTGTGATGCTGAGTTATATGACCCTGTTCAATGGGGACAACACATTCTGTAAGCCTCCCGGGTAGATGAGAGCATAAATCATTTATATGCAAATGCGCTGAAACTCTAACAATAATGCCTCAATGGAGAAAGCTATTCTCAATTCTGAATTTTAAAAACATCAAAACCAAACTGGCTGGGTCTGAAGGTGTGCCTCAAATGGTACTGTATCTGCTCAGCAAGCCCGAGGCTGAGCTCAAACCCCAGTACTATTAAAGATAAACAAAGCCCTCCCCTGCTACAAACAAAAAGCAGCTAGAATTGTTAGAGTATCTGGATAGCACAAACAGGTTTTTGGGTTTTTTTTTTTTGTCAGTTGAACAAACAGGTGTGTTTCTAAGTGTAAGGTCTGGGCTTATCCACAGGAGATGTGTTCTAAGCTCCCCACCTGCAATCACAGACAGTACCAATCCTTGTATATACTATATGCTTTTATACTTACAGTAAAGTTAAATCCATAAATCAGGACCAGATTCAGCCAGCTGAGAATCTCAGGGATAAAAGCACTTGAGCCCTTATTGGTATACACAGCCGTCCAGCAGGGAGTCGGCCTTTAGGCTCACTTTAAGAACACCATGCTTATATATCCTAGCACCCAGGAAGTGCCTGGCACAAAGTTGGTACTCAATACATAACTGCTTTTATGTTGTTAAATAACAGCCCCAAAGGCAAAAACTCTGCTGTTTCAGTTCCTGGCACTGCATCTGACAGAATATTCTGCATGGCTCCTAAACAGGCGACGTGTCCCTGCAGCTCTATCTCTTTTTAAAGGATTTCTTCTTTATTTGAAGCCCTGGGTTAATTCGCTTGCACACACCATGTCAAAGTCAAGACCATGGCAAACAGAACCCCATTTCTAGAGAAAGAAAGGATCTTGTAATAAGTTCAAACTCCTGGAGGGCGTGGGCTGGCAGACAGCCCTGCTCCTAGAGCCTCTCCATCCTACAGGTTCTGATGCCACCTGCTGGTGGGGAGGAGCATTGGCACGAGACCAAAAAAACATTCCAGGCAAATGCACCTAAGGTTTCCTGAGAGTAGATTCCTCTCATTTTCCTTGTGGCCCAGAGGTAACATGGCCAAAGTGACTCAGCTAGTCAAGTGGAGGGTGAGAGACAAAACCCGGTGGACTGCCAAGGATCAATGGGGAGGTCTGGGGTGGGGTGGGGGGCATGGGTTCTGTGGCTCTGTGGTGGGAAAGAAGGGTCTCACCGGCCCCCAGATGGTCACACAGTCCTCTAGACTGTCCCGGAAGTTGTTGGGCTCAAAAGGATGCCAGTGGGTGAAGCTCACAAGGCTTCCGTCAGACCACTCGAAATTCATCTGCAGTTTCAAATCATTGAGGCCGATCCACAGCTCCTCCACCTCTGTGACACGCAGTAGAAGAGGAAGATAGAGAAGACATGGACAAGTCAGGCCCAGCCACCCACAGGAAGGGGAGGGACACGCTCTGAACTTCCTGGATAGAGAACTGGATGGACAGCAGACAGGCCCCGCCCTCCATCTCAGCCACGCGGCCAGGCAGCCCCTCACCTTGTTTGATGTGCTTAGTGATGAACTCCAGCTCAGCCATGCTATGGATGCTGAGCAGGTCACCTCCACCCCGAAGACACACCTTCTTGGACTCCTGCCAGCTGCGCTTCTCAGCCTGAAGGCGGTAGCAGTGGCCCTGGAAGGGCTGCCAGCTCGGCTCACACTCCACCTTCACATTGGCCCACCTGTCTGTGGAGAGAGAGCCCCGAGGCCACTGCTCAGAGACCAAGTTGCCCAGACTGGATACCTACCAGTTCACTGGACATCAACACAATCGGAATAACCAAGTTATCCTCTTCCCAAGTATATCCCATGTCGACCTTCCCTACTCAGAACAGTCTGGATGTTGAAAATAAAACCCTTCTTAGAGCCCAGTGTGGTAGCTCACATCTGTATTTTCAGCTACTGAGTAGGCAGAGATCCGGATTAAGACTGAAATTCTCAGAGTTGGGAATGTAGCTTAGTGGTAAAGTGCTTGCCTAGCATACATGAGGCCCTGGACTCAATTTCTTGGTAACACATAAACAAAAAACAAAAATAAATTTAAAAAAAAAAAGAGAAAGTGAAGTTCACTCTGGGCACCAGTGGCTCACATCTTGCAATCCTAGCTACTGTCTAGACTGAGTTCTGAGGATCTTCACTTGAAGTCAGTTCCTGGGCCAGGAAAGTCTGTGAGACTCTTATCTCCAATTAACCACCAAAAAGCTAGACGTAGAGGCTTGGTTCTAAGGCTGGTAGAGCACCAGCCTTCAGCAAAAAAAAAAAAAAAAGAGCTAAAGGACAGCACCTAGGCCCAACCTCCATTACTGGTATGTGCATACACACACACACACACACACACACACACACACACACACACGCATACAACGCCCTCTGAGCCCCAGTTTTCTCCTCTCTAGATGGTATTTCCTGCTATGCGAATCAAACTTAGCTTGTGGCAACCTTGCTTAGTAAAGGGAATCCTAATTATTCTGGCAAATAAGTCACTGAGCCTCAACACTGTGCTGGCCTGGGAAGGCTTGGATGAAGGGAAAGGGCCTTGAGGCAATAACAAGAACCAGTGTGGACCACTGGGAAACTGAGCAGATCATAGGCTGGATGAGCAATCAGGATCATGGGGTGCATAAAGTCACTGTAGTTGGCCACATCCCCAAGCTAGGATGCCTCCCCTGGCTCCTTTCCCCATCCCCAACTCCTCTCCATATACCCCAATGCCCTCTTACACTCAGGACCATGCATTTCAGCTTCACCCTCTAGGGCCTGGGTTCTGAGAGCAGTTGAGGCAAACAAGCCCTCACTTGGATCTTGGCAAGAGAAAACAGGACATCTTCAAACCACCCACAGTGTCAGGCTCAGGCAGGATTCCGCCTGGCCAGGCAGGAAGACCTGTGCCTACTTGAAACATTGCTCCAAATGAGGATGCTCTTTCTGGATGTTCCAGACACACCTTTCCCCAGAGATCTAGCAAAGGGGGTAGGCTCAGAACCTGATCAGATTCACTCCTTGGCTTAGAAAACGTCAATCATCTTTCACTAGCCAATGAGCTATGACCTGAAAGAAGCTGCCAACCTCAACAGAATGGATTTTAGGCTGCTCCTGGCTGGGGCGCCAACCTGGAAATGACATGCCTTATGTGATGACACTCCAAAAGCAGAATCCGCCTGCCCTAACAACTGCTTACATTATGCCTCATGTTAGAGAGCTGGTGATGAGAGAAGAGGGAGGGAATCTCAGGTCACAGACATGACTCCATGACTCCATCCTCCTGACTGGAGGAAGTCTGGCCATGGGGACACACAGGGAAAATTCAGAAGCCACTTCTGAGAAAACCCAGGATTGTTGACTGCCCAGGCTTTCCCCAGCCAGAGGTGGGCTATCTGGTGTGGGGCTTGCTCCTGATCCCCAAAGGGGTCAGGGGAGAATGCAGTAGCTGACAGTCCTGAGTTAGTCTTTGGCATGTTTCATAGTCCAGAGCAGAAAGCTGACACTAAATCTCTCCAACATCACAGGTTTGTGGGTTTTTCTGGTATATACATACATACATACATACATACATACATACATATTTTTAAAAATGGAAACCTCCTCTTTACTGAGTCCACAGCTATGTGTAACAGTGGACAGGTAGGTTATACTGATAAAACCAGGGCATCTAGGAACACTGTCACCTTGGGCCAGGTCTCAGTTTTGCAACACCCTTGCAGGCTGGTGGCACTTCTTTTCAATGTGTTAATGAGGATTCTGTACCCCAAAGACTAAACTGCTTACCCATGGCCACAAACCAGTAAGGGGTAAAGCCCCCAAATGGACTTTGTCCATAGTCCCAAATTCCTCCATTTCTCCTGTGAGACACTAGAACTATCTCTATAAATCATCCAAATGAGATTAAAAACCTGCAAGGGTTCTCCATGGGCTACCTGACCCCACCCAAACTTTACCCAGAAGCCATGTTTCTTCTGAGATGGGTTTCAACCTGCCTTTCTCAACTCTTCTCATCCCCACACCCAAATGGATCCTGCACAGGGGTCACGTGGATCCCTTAAAAGAAGGATTTAATTCAGTTCATTTGAGGCAGGACCCATTGGCCAAAATTTCTCACACAGTTCTAGACGATATTGTTCTTCTCGTGTGAGGCTAGCTAAAGACCCTGCTTGGAAGACGTGGGGATTGTTCTTCAAGTCAACTACAGACTCATCCTGGAGGCTTCCCTGCCTCCACACCTTTGCACGTGAGTGTCCCACACCTGTCCTTGCTCTCACCTTGAAAGGCACAAGTCACATGTCATTTCACAAAACTCTGAAGTGTCAGAAGTTTCAACTGTTTCTTTTCTAGCACTTATTATCTATATGAATACAACAGCCCATAGCTCAAGATATTCTAATTATGTGTTCATAGGTCTTGTCACCTCCAGTTGACTGTGGTCTCCACAGGACATGGAGAATATTACTAACGTTTAACACAGTTCCCACAAATATTTCCCAAAGGAATGAATGGCACATTCAAACTTGTTCAAACTTAAGCTCAGCAATTAGATAGAGAAGATGAAAACCACCTCAAGTCATGGAGAGAACAAGAGAAGCTGAGCTCCCTAATCACACACACACACACACACACACACACACACACGCACACACACACACACACACACACACACACACACACACACTTGTGGCATGGACCCTGGCTCACCTGGAGGCATCAGCTCAGTGGTGGAGTTGGGCTTCTTCTTGCACACATAGGGCAGAGCAATACTGCAGTCACGGTTCTGCCAGCCGCCTGAGGACTCAGTGCGGATCACACCACAGTTCTCCTCGCTTGGGTTGTCTGGTTGATCTGTGGGGTAGGCAGGGCATGGGCATGACAGAAGACAGAAGCTCACCCTATAGTCGATGGAGCCTCCTGCCTCCCTCTACTCCCAGAATCAGGTAAAGAAAGCCAGGCATCAGCACCAGCAGAAATCTGGGCCTCACCTACACACAATGGAGCAGGGTAGACGGCAGCCAAGGACCTGTAGGGTTCCCGAGTCCCCCAAACCCCGTGGCCTCACCACTTTCCCAGTTGAGGTACTTGAGCGGTGAGTTGTCCGACCACTGCCAGCCTCCACTGGTGTCCAAGTCATTAAGGCCAATCCACAGTGTGGAGCTGTAGCCCGTGAGGAGCCCTGGCAGCAAGAGGGGGCACTGAGACAGACAGCAGGGAGTCCGGATCTCAGCCCTCCTCACCCCTCATATGCACAAAGGGTGCAGAGGAGTCTCAGGCTTGGCCTGACACGGGCCCTGTGCCCCAGGGCAGACAACTCTCCAGCCCACCAGCCTGGCCGCAGGCGCTGCCTCCACCTCACCATTGATATAGGTCTGCTCGTGGATCTCGGTGATGCTGAGCAGGTCTGCCCCCTGCTGCTCACAGCTGGCCCACGCCTCCCTCCAGGACAGCGTGGACTGGAAGTTAAACTGGTAGCAACTGTCGGTCAGCTGGTCCTTGTCCCAGAAGGTCTCGCAGTCATTACCTAGCACCACAACGAATGGATGGGATGACCTCCCTTCCAGCAGGTGGTCCCTTAGCCCCACCCAGCACCCCTCCTGGAGTACAGAGGGACAGCGTCTCACCCCAGCCCCAAAGCTTCCGTGGGTCCCACTTTAGTCCCTTTACCAGCCTCCCTCCAGATGCCTCCCCATCCCGCCCCACTCTCACTCTTGATGGGGCAGAAGCCCCAGCGCTCATCTTTGCCATAGTCCTGGGTGGTGGCACACCACAGGTGTCCGTCCTCGCGGCCTGTGCTGGTGCAGCTGTGGAACCACTGGTTGTCGTACTTAAAGGGGATGGTGCATGGCTTTCCGTGGGAGTTCCCCTGAATGGTGTAGACCTCTGTGGAGGAGCAAAGTCAGGCCCTGGGCTGGTGGACCCCACCCCAGAGCCTCTCTCCTCTCAGGGAAAGCCCCCTCTAACTCAGGGGCCAGGGAACGGCAGGATCAACAGAGATCAGGAGGGACGATGGCGCTGGACAGCGGCTCTATGGTACCATCTGCTGTCTGGTGAGACTGGGAGCCTGGCACATCCCATGGGGATGGAAAGAGCCTCCCCTGTCCCTGGAATGTTCATCCAAAATCCAGCTACATGGGAGCAGCTCCAAGTCACCCCCAGAGGACTAAACCCCATAGAATCAGCCATGGGAACTGGGAGAGAGCAAGGGAAGAGGTGACATTTTCCAAAAAGAAATGTACACTTTAACCTCACATATGCAATTGTACTCCCTCTGTATATCACCTTTATAAAAACATTTTTTTTTCTAATGATAAAGACAAAATCAGCCAGGAGACGCCATGCATCCCCTAAAAGATCTACCATGAAGCTTTGACAGCTTCCAGAACAAAAGCCCAGACGGTGAGCTGCCCACCCCTGGAAGTTCCTCACTGGAGGACTTTCAGTAGCCTCAACCCCAGTGCAGTGTGGCTCCAGGGAGTCCCCTGGGGGAAGGCCATTCACTTTTATATGTCTTAAAATCTTTATGAGCAGTATTCATTTTGCATTTCTTAAAAGTAACTACTTTAGTGACGCATGCCTGTCATCCTAGCTACTCAGGATGCTGAGATCTTAGGACCCTGGTTCAAAGCTAGCCTAAATAGGAAGCTATGTGAGACTCTGATCCCCAATAACCTCCAAAAAGCTGGAAGTGGAGTTGTATGTGGCTCAAGTAGTAGCAGTCCAGCCTAGAGTGAAAAAAAATAACATAAAAAGCTAAGGCATAGCACTTTGGCTCTAAGTTCAAGGTCCAGCATCCAAAACAAATACTAATAGTAATAATAATAAATATGGCTGAGAATATGGCTTAGGGGTAAAGTGTTTGCCTAGCATGCATGAAGCCCTGGGTTCAATTCATCAGTACCACATACTCAGAAAAAGCTCAAGTGGTAGAGTGCTAGCCTTGAGTGCAGAGAGGCTCAGGGACAGGGCTAGACTCTAAGTTAAAGCCCCAGGACTGGCAATAAATAAATAAATAAATAAATAAATAAATAAATAAAAACAAAAAACAACCTTCCTATTACAATTAAAGAGATCCACAGAAAACCAAAGGCCTTGTTGCTCTGGTTGCCATGACACTAAGGACCCACCCCTCACCTGCAGGCAGCCCCTCACCCCTCACCATAGTATGGCCGAGCACAGAGATCCTCCTCACTGCCATAGATGTGCCACTGGCTGCTGCGGGTCTGGTCTCCACGCTCCAGGGGGCCAGGCTTGGATGCATTGCCTGCACGGCCCCCTAGCAGATGGGACAGCTGGTCCCCCAGGGTGCGGCATTGCCAACGGAGACTCAGTGCCTCCCGGTCACACTCATACATGCCCAAGGAGGCTGTGCTATTGGTGCCTGGCCAGCCTGTGCCAAGGCACTGCATGGCACCCAGGTTAAAAAGCCGATTCCGGGAGACCCACTTCCAGCGCTGGGCTGGGAGGCTGGTGTTGCAGGCTGGGGTGACTCGGACCTGGGCACCTTGAGCTTCCAAACAACCTTGCAGTCCGTGGCTGAAGATGAGGAAGATGTCAGCTTCTAGATGGAAAAAGAAGGTGGGACATGAAACTATCACATTGAGAAGTTTGGCCTGGCAAAGCCAGCAGACACTGACCATTGCCTAGAATGTTGGTCACTCTGTCCTTATTTCGTCCCCTTCAAGTTGGGGAGAGGGGCACTAGTATGCCCTCATGCCCAGACGTGGCACAACCCATCTGCAGTCCAGTCCCGTGCCCCTAGGTTGTAAACTTCACAAGCAAACCCAACTCTAGTAGCAGGTCTGATCCTGTATCATTGGTTCCCTCTCACCTGTGGCTGCATTTTCCCACAGTCAACTGCAGTCCAAAATAGATAACCAATGGAAAAAATCCAGAAATAAACATTTCATAAGTTTGAAACAACTTTTACTATAGTGTATCATTTCAATTGCTCTAGCTTATTATTAGTTATTGTTCCTCTCTTACAGTGCCTATAATTATTTCGGGGCAGCTGGGGAGGCATTGTGGAGGGGCTGTCATCACAGAGCACAACTCAAGCCCAGTCTCCATCTCTGGGACATACCAAAGTTTTGTCAAAGCCCTAGGGCCTGGAGACATTTTGTCTCAGTCACCCTCTGGTCCCTGAGTTTCATTGGTTTCTATACTCTTCTAGAAACTTGCCAAAGCTTGCATTCCCTGCCTGTACCTAACCACACTCATACTCTCGTAACTATTTCATGCCCTATTTTTGAGACAGTGCCATTTAGCTTGTTTTTTGCTTTTCCATTTTTGCATCTTCTCCTCTACTGCCTTTCAAGTCTCTGTGGAAGACATTAGGGAAATCCAATCCCCACGCCCAACAGACTTCATAGGCAATGAGACCTGAGGACTAAAGGGACAGAGACACAAGGCAGAAGGTTAGTGGTAGCCTGGGAATGAATGAACTAAGAGTGATAAAGATTGCTAAAGAATATGGTGTTTCTTAAGGGGAAGAGGGTGATGAGAATGTTCTAGAACTGGACTGTTGTGTGAACATACTAAAAACCCAATTAAATTTACCCTGTAAATTTTAGAATATGTGCACTGTGTTTCAGAAAGAGAAAGAGGAGAGGGGTCAAAATACAAGAGAGGAAAGACTTTGGTTTAGAGGCATAAAATCATCTACTCACAATGTCACCCAGACAATCAGCAAACCCAAGTTTCTGACAGCCATGTGTCACACCTTCCTCCCCTCGGGCTCACGCTGTCTTGAAGTGCACCATATAGACATTCACACTGCGTGTCCCAGGCCATATGAACTTGTCTAGCCATTTAAGTTTGTTTCCATGCCTCAAAAGCATGAATTAGAATGCTGGTGTTCAAATCCTCGTTCCACTACTTCACATGTGACTCAGACAAGAACATTACTTCTTTATGGCCAGCTTCTCATCATAAGACTATTATAAAGACTAAATGAAATAACAGATACTAGGTGCAAAGTATCTCAGAGAAGAATACTATAAGTGTTTTTCATTATCACCATGATTATTATGAGTTATACAATTTATTGGTAAAGAAACTAAGTGCAGTGTGTAATTTGATGACCAGACCCACAGGCTAATAGAGCAAAAAACTTGTACTTATAGCAAATTATTAAAATAGAATCAATAGAACAAGGAGTTGGTTCTTTGAAAATATTAACAAAATCAACAGATCCTTAGCAAATCTTACCAAAAGAAGAAGGGAGCACACACAAATAAGCAAAATCATCAATGAAAATGGAAATATCACAACAGAAATTATCAAGATCCAGAGCATCATAAGGGAATACTTTTCAAACTTTATGCCAACAAATTTGAGAATCTAGAAGAGATGAATGAATTTCTAGCCAATATTAACATACCCAAACGGAACCAAGAAGACCTAAACCAACTAAACAGACCTAGTTCAAGTACTGAAACAGAAATGGCAATAAGAGACCTCCCATGCAAAAAAAAAGACAAAGACTTGATGGATTCACAGCTAAATTCTATAAGGCCTTCAAAGCAGAGCTCACACCAATACTCCTCAAACTCCTCAATGAAGTCGAAAGCAAAGGCTCTTTGCCAAACTCATTCTATGAAGCCAGCATAATCCTCATCCCAAAACCAAACAGGGACTCATCAAAGAAAGAACTACAGATCCATTTCTTTGATGAATATGGATGCAAAACTTCTCAACAAAATACTGATCAACCGTCTTCAACAACTCATCAAAAAAATTATACACTATGATCAAACAGGATTCATCACAGGGAGGCTAAGCTGGCTCAATATATGCAAGTCAATATAGTTCATCACATGAACAGGAGCAAGGACAAAAATCACATGATTGTCTCAATAGATGCAGAAAAGGCATTTGACAAGATCCAACATCCCTTTATGCTGAAAGCTCTGGAGAAACTAGGAATCCATGGAACATTCCTCAGTATAATAAAGGCTGTGTATGACAAACTTACAGCTAGCATTATACTTAATGACAAAAGCTAAAGCCATTTCCTCTAAAATCAGGAATGATTTTAGACAAGGATTCCCACTCTCTCCACTCCTCTTCAATATTGTATTAGAATTCCTAGAGAGAGATAGAAGGCAAGCATACGGGGATTGAAATAGGGAAAGAGGAAGTGAAACTTTCCTTCTTTGCAGATGACACAATTCTGTGTTTAAAGAACCCTATAGACTCCACTCTCAAGTTGCTTGAGCAGAATTGATACTTTGGCAAGGTAGCAGGGTATAAAATTAACCCTCAAAAATCAACTACATTCCTGTATGCCAACAATGAGAGGAGCAAGGCAGAAATCAGGAAAGCAATTCTTTTTGGTATAAGCTCAAAGAAAATAAAGTACTTGGGAATTAACTTAACCAAAAATATAAAGGACCTTTATGATGAAAACTTCAAAAGACCTGAAAAAGGAAATTAAAACAGAACTGAGGAAGTGGAAAAACCCCCATGCTCCTGAATTTGAAGAATTAACATTGTAAAAATGGCAATCCTGCCAAGGGCTATCTACAAATTCAATGCAATACCTATCAATATCCCAATGCCATTCTTTAAGGAAATAGAAGAAGCAATCCAAAATTTCATATGGAATAATAAAAGACCTGTATAGCAAAAACACTTCTTAGCAGAAAGAACAGCACAGGAGGAATTTCAATACCAAACTTTAGACTCTATTACAGGGCTACAGTAACCAAAATATCTTGGTACTGGCCCAAGAACAGGCCTGAAGACCACTGGAATAGAACCGAAGACCCAGAAATCAACCCACAGACCTATGGCCACCTAATCTTCGATAAGAGAGCCAAAAAAAAATAGAATGAAAGAAAGACAGCCTCTTCAACAAGTAGTGCTGGCAAAACTGAGTAAGTACCTGCAGAAAACTAAAGTTGTATCTGTCTGTGTCACCCTGCACCAGAATTAATTCCAAATGGATCAAAGACCTTGAGGTAAAAGTAGATACCCTGAAAACTTTACAGGAAGAAATAGGAGATACACTAGGTCTCCTTGAAACAGGTCAAAACTTTCTTAATAAAGACCCAGAAGCACAACAAATTAATGAAAGTTTGGACAAATGAGACTGAATTAAACTGCAGAGCTTCTGTATGGCCAAGGATATAGCTAGCAGGTAAAATAGAAAGTCCATAGAATGGGAGAAGATCTTCACTAACCATACAACAGACAAAAGCCTTCATATTTAAAATCTATCTACAGCTTAAAAAATTAAATCTCTCCAAAACAAATCTTCAAAGAAACAACCAATCCATTAAAAAGTAGGCTAAGGACTTAAAGAGAGACTTCCCTAAAGAGGAAATTAGAATGGCCTAAAGACATCTCTAGCCATAAAAGAAATGCAAATCAAAACAACGTTGAAATTCCACCTCACTCCAGTTAAATGGCCATAATCAAGAAATCTAATAACAACAGATGCTGGGGGGAATGTGGCCAGGAAGGATCACTACTACACTGTTGGTGGGAGTATAAACTTGTTCCATCACTATGGAAAGCAGTATGGCAGTTCCTCAAAAGACTAAACATAGAGCTCCCCTATGATCCAGCAATTCCACTACTTGGCATTTACCCAATCGTCCAGAAACTAGGACATACTAAATCCACTAGCACAACGATGTTCATTGCAATACTATTTACCATAGCAAAGAAATGGAACCAACCCAGATGCCCCATAGTAGATGATTGGATCAAGAAGATGTAGTATTTATACACAATGAAACTCTATGCTGCCATCAGAAAGAATGATATGGCCCCATTTGTAAGGAAAAGGATAGACTTGGAAAAAATCATATTACATTAATGAATGATTGTTGTTCTTAAGGTACTGTTATCTCTCATCACTTTTGCTGTCCCTTGGTTATCTCATATTGTTACACTATCTCACTTTGTTACCTGATATATCGGATATATTTGTATTTGGTTATTTGAAACTGGATAGGGAACGGGGGAAAACAAGATGAGGGGTGGGGGTGGGGGGGAGGGAAATGGGGACCAAGACATGTGAAAGGGTATCAATGTATGGGTATTAATGCACCATCTATCTGGCAAATATCATATAACCCCTCTATTAATTACAATAAAAATATATGAAAAAGAATCATATTACATGAAGTAAGCCATCCCCAAAGGAACATAGGCTCAATGGTTTCCCTCATTTGTAATAATTAGTACATATCTAGGACTCTCCTAGCAGAGGATTACAATAGCTCAAAACCTAGGTATGTAAGGTCATATAAAATGAGACTAAATGAATGGATCTCTAGGATATGGAAACAAGAGCTTTATCTTGTGTGATTGTTGTTCTTAATGTACTATGTTATTTCTCTTCTCTTTTTTGCCCTTTTGTTAATCTCCTATTGTTACTATATCTGACTTTGTTACCTGGTATATTATATATATGTTTATTTGAAATAGGAAAGGGAAGGGGGAAAACAAGATGATTGGGAGGGGTGGGGGGAAATGGGGACAAAAACATGAGAAGCGGTATCAATGTGTGAAAAGTAATGCACCTACTACCTGGCAAATGTAACTGTTCCTCCTCTATACATTACCCTGATAATAATTTTTTTAAAAAAAGACTGTACTTATCCTCTAGAGATCAAAGCCCAGGCTGGCCTTATCATTTCTCTTAGGGTCTTCTTGTGCTCTTGGCTTGGCTCTTTTGCTCCAGGCTGGTGCTCTACCCACGGATCGTGCTTTCACTTCCACATCTTTGCCAATCAACTGGAGATAAGAATCTGGAGGACTTGGGGCCAGGAGTTTGGCCTAGTGGTAGAGTGCTTGCCTAGCATGCACGAAGACCTGGGTTTGATTCTTTAGTACCACATACATAGAAAAAAATCCAGAAATGGTGCTGAGGCTCAAGTGGTAGAGCTCTAGCCTTGAGAAAGTCCAAGGACAGTGCTCAGGCCCTGAGCTCAAGCCCAGGATGGGCAAAAAAAAAAAAAAGAATCTGGAGGATTTGTGTGTTATGGGCTGGCTTCAAAATGTGACCCTCCTGAGGTTTAAGGTAGCCAGGGCAAGAAAAGTTTGTGAGACTCTTATCTCCCCAATTAACCACTAAAAAGTTGGAAGTAAAGTGGTGATTCCAGTGGTAGTGTAACCTTGAGCAAAAAAAGCTCAGGGACAGAGACTAGGCCCTGGGTTCTAGGAAGGACACACACACACACACAGAGACACACACACACACACATAATCCTCAGATCTCAGCCTCCTGAGTAGCTAGGATTACAGATGTGAGTCTGCACCCAGCTCAGAATCACCTTTTAAAGATATAAATAAGGCTGGGCACAGTGTAATCAGGAGACTAAGATCTGAGGATCAAGGTTCAAAGCCAGCTCCTGCACTACAAAGCCGGAGATACTCATCTCCAATTAATCACCAGAAAACCAGAAGTGGTACTGTGGCTTCAGGGCCAGGGCAGTAGCCTTGAGTTGAAGAGCTCAAGAACAATGTCCAGGCCCAAAGTTCAAGTTCCACAACACCCCCCCCCCAAAACAAAAAGATAAGTTCCACAAAAAATGTTTTAAAATACTGGAGTGGGGCAAGGAGTGGGGCCTAGTGGTAGAGTGCTTACCTAGCATGCATAAAGCCCTGGGTTCGATTCCCCAGTACCACATACACAGAAAAAGCTGGAAGTGATGCTATGACTCAAATGGTAGAACGCTAGCCTTAAGCACAGAGAGGCTCAGAGTCAGTGACTAGACCCTGAGTTCAAGCCCAAGTGTGGCAAAAAAAGAAAGAAATAGAAAAAAATACTAGAGTGTTGAAGGTCATAAAGAGTGACGGGTTTAATAACATGAGAATTTGTTTTCCATGGGCTGGGAATGTGGCTTAGTGGTAGAGTGCTTGCCTGGCATGCATGAAGCTCTGGATTGGATTCCTCAGTACCACATAAACAGAAAAAAGCTAGAAATGGCGCTGTGGCTCAAGTGGTGGAGTGCTAGCCTTGAGCAAAAGAAGCCCAGGGACAGTGCCAAGGTCTTGAGTTCAAGCCCCAGGAATGGCAAAAAGAAAAGAAAGGAAAAAGAAAAAAAAAGAATTTTTTTCCATGACAAGATGAATGACAAATCAAAGGCAAAATTCAAAGCATATAATGATATGTAACCTATTAGAGGCAAGTGATTAACTCCTTTAAAAAAGAGCTTCTGCCACAATAAAAAAATAAATATATTATGAAAACTCTACCAACAATGCAGTAGAAAATGAAGACATGCTAAATAAAGTGCAATTGGCATTTATATATTTGAAGTCTCTGTCTTAGTCAAAGGAAAATAAACAATGTAAGTCTCCCTCTTACTTATAAGTAACCAGTAATTCTCTCTCATATTTCTTTATCACAATTCTCTTCCCAGTGTTGAAGGATTGGGTTCTCTGAAAGACTGTACTTATCGATTCGCTTTCCTTGGTTATGGCCACTTTCTCCTGGATAGAACATTCAACCTATGTCCTGTAGCCTGCATGACTAGCAATTAACCTTATACACTAGACATTATGGACAAGAATCTAATAAATTTTTTTGGAGGTCCTGGGGCCTGAACTCTGGGCCTGGGCACTGTCGCTGAGCTCTTCAGCTCTTCAGCTCCAGGCTACTGTCTACCCCTTGAGTCACAGCACTACTTCCCATTTTCTAGTGATTAATTGGAGATAAGAGTCTCATGTTCTGGCCGGGAGTTTGGCCTAGTGGTTAAAGTGCTTGCCTAGCATGCATGAAGACCCGGGGTTTGATTCCTCGGTACCACATACATAGAAAAAAGCCAGAAGTGGTGCTGAGGCTCAAGTGGTAGAGCTCTAGCCTTGAGAAAGTCCAAGGACAGTGTTCAGGCCCTGAGCTCAAGACCAGGACTGGCAAAAAAGAAAAAAAAAAAAAAGAGTCTCATGTTCTTTGGTGCCCTGGCTGGCTTTGAACCGCAATCCTGATCTCAGCCTCCAGAGTAGCTAGGATTATAGGTATGAGCACTGGACCTGGCAATTTTTTATGACATACTAGTCATACTAGCTTTTTCTGAGCAGTTTTAGAGATAAGCATCTCACTGACTCCTGCCTGGGCTGAATTTGAACCCACAATCTCAGCCTCCTGAGTAGGTAGGATTACAGGTGTGAGCCACTTTTTGGCTACGTTTTTAAGTCGTATGATGGATGTTGTAGACGGTCATTTCTAGGGAATATGATCTTTTTTTAAATCTTCCTATAAATGACATTGGGTTTTGTTCTGGCAGTGGAGCACTTGGGTCCTGAGGCGGCTTGATTTTTAGCTTTTTCCAGGGTGGAGTTGTTTGGGTTAGGCCTTACGTCTTGGGGTGTGGCTCTTAGCCTGGGATTCAATTAAGAAAGATGAAGCCCTTCTGACGGTTCAGAAGGAAACTTTAGTGATCAGCAGGCCAACATGGTGGAACTTGAATTCCACGCTCTGAGGTCTCAGAACCATGAGTGATGGAAACTACTGCCTCGCCACTCCTGTTTCTTGCTGGGCTTGGAGTCTTGCCCTGTATGTGTGCAAGTTAGGAGTCACAGGGGGGTTGAGGGGAATTTCTATGGCTGTAAGATTTTTCCTCCGTTTTTACCCTATCTAGAAGACTGAAACTCAGACTTCTGTTTTTACACTTTTTTCTGATGAGTTCTATTCCCATTATGTTTTGTTTGTTTGATACCAGTCCTGGGGCTTGAACTCAGGGTCTGGGCTCTATCTCTAAGCATTTATGCTCAAGGCTAGCACTCTACCACCTGAGCCACAGCTATGCTTCAGCTTCTTGTTTTGGTTTTCGTGGTAAATTGAAGATAAGAGTCTCGCAGAGTTTCCTGGGCTTGCTTTGACCATGATCCTTAGATCTCAGCTTCCTGAGATCTAGCTAGGATTACAGGAATGAGATATCAGCACCCAGATATCATGATACATTTTAATAGATGGCCAAAATGAACTAAAACATTCTCCAACAATCCCAGAAACAGTTAACTGTCCTAGACCTGATCCAGCCCTGTCCAAATATCCTTTAAGGCTGAGTATTTTATTCTGAAATTCTACTTTAGAGAGGATAGTCTGTAGTAACTGAAAGTGACTCAGCATGGGGGTAGAGAAAGGATCCAGGACCAGAAAAGAATGCCTTGTTTGTTTTTGTAGATGCTTCTTAGAGATAGGTCTGGACAATGAGGCCTCACACTTCAGAAGAGCCTAAGGAAACAAAAGCCTCCCCCTCATTCTCATCTAGGGCAGCCATGTGGGCACTAAGCCCACGCCAGCCAGACTGCAGTAGTTATAACAAATGACAACTGAAGGGTCTCAAAGAAGTAGATGGCAGGGCCTACCCCTGGTATGAGGTCCACCTGCCCATAGAAGAGGAAGCTGAGCATGTCCACAATACCTTCCAAGATTTCTGCTTCCTCCTCCCACTGATGTCCTAGGTTCTGGAGCACTTGCTGCATGCACAGTAGTACTGAGGCTGTAAAGAAACACAGGGCCCAACACTATCTGTGCCCTTCTAAATGTGTAATTCAGTGTAGAGACAGATAGTGGCTTTGAACACTGCAGGACACGAAGGCAAACAAGCCTCTAAGCCCCAGGCATCTGGAGTGTCAGAGGGAATTCTGTGCTGGAAGGCCAGCTCAGAACTGAGCTCTGCAGACTAAGAATCTGGAAGAGGCAGAGGGTGAAGGATGCAGGTAGAAGAAGAGTAGAAGCATATAGAGAAGCTGTAAAGCATAGGTTAGACTGAGTGAATTCTTGCAGATGGTCTCGTGTGTGTGTGTGTGTGCGTGTGTGTGTTAGCCCTGGGTTTGAACTCAGAGCCTGGGCACTGTCCCTGAGCTCTTTTGCTGAAGGGTAATACTTTATCATTTGAGCCACAGTTTCACCTGTGGCTTTTTGAAATTGGAGATAAGAGTTTCATAGACTTTCCTGCCTGGGCTGGCTTCAAACCTTGATATTCAGATCTCAGTCTTTTGAGAAGCTAAGATTACAGGTGAGAGCCATCACTGTCCAGCTCTCCTCCCTCCTGGCCCCCATCTTTGGTGGTGCTGGATTTGAACTCACGGCTCACATGTTTGCTTATCTAATACTCTACTATTGAACCATGGCTCCTCTCTGAAGGAGGATTCTGGGCACTCAGTCAAGCTGGGCCGAAGCCTCTTGAAGGAGTATTTCATAGCCCAGGTGGGGGGAAAAGCTTACTTCTCACAGAGAGAGGAAATGATTTCTCTAGGAGCCAATGGGGGAGAGCAGGAGTGCAGCTTGACTGAGCAGGACTGCTGAGGAGAGGAGGAAGAGAATGCTAAGAACTGCTCTGTATTCTTTGTCCCTGTGCTCTCGTCAAGCTCATGGAAGCAGGCAAAGGGAACTGAATGTGCAGAGGTCCAATGCTCCCCCAAAGTGACAGAGCCCTTCCAGCCTTACCACACCCACATGACCCCGCCTGTTTGAGAGCATCAGATGTCAGAACAAGAAATGAAAATGCCCAGGTCTGAGGGTGCAGCGCCCAGCCCCGAAGAAGGGCCTGGTCTCCCCAAGGGCAAAGGTATCCATCTTGTGTTTTGCTGGTAATCCTCCCATGCCTGGTGCAGTGTGCTATGCATCAGGTGGTGGCTCGGTATGTGCTGTTCTGCGGATGAATACATGAATGAATAAGGCAGAGCACTGCTCACTGCTGTACACTGAACAGCGGCGGTCCTCCATTCAACAAATACTTGTTGAGAGCAGTCATGGTCAATGATGAAGCATTTCTGCTCTTTATTTCTTTTCTTTTCTTTTTTAGTCGGTCATGGAACTTGAACTCTAGGCCTTGGCTCTGTCCCTGAGCTCTTCAGCACCACTTCCAGTTTTCTGGGTTAATTGAAGATAAGCGTCTCACAGGCTTTAGTGCCCCAGCTGGTTTTGAACCTAGATCCTCAGATCTCAGCCTTCTGAGTAGCTAGGATTACAGGCGTGAGCCACCACATCCGGCTCTGCTCTTTCTTTCTTTTTTTTTTTTTTTTTTTTGCCAGTCCTGGGCTTGAGCTCAGGGCCTGAGCACTGTCCCTGGACTTTCTCAAGGCTAGAGCTCTACCACTTGAGCCTCAGCACCACTTCCAGCTTTTTTCTATGTATGTGGTACCAAGGAGTTGAACCCCAGTCTCTGTGCATGCAAGGCAAGCACTCTACCACTAGGCCAAACTCCTGGCCCTCTGCTCTTTATTTCTATATGGCTTACTTTGCATTTTTTGTCTGCCCAAAAAACTGTACAATCTCTTCTTCCTTTTCTTTCCTTTCTTTATTCTCTGTCTCTCTCTGTGTGTGTCTCTGTCTCTTTCTCTCTCTCTCTTTTTCTTTGCTGGTACTAAGAACTGAACTCAGAAGCCTTACACCCACTAAGCTTGCTCATGGCTGGTGCTCTACCACTTGAGCCATCCCTCCCAGATGAGCTTTTTGCTAGTTAATTAGAGAGGACTCTCTCCAACTTATCTGTCCTAGCTGGCTTTGAACCAGTCTCAGCTTCTTAAGTAGCTAGAATTACAGGCATAAGCCATTAGAACCAAGCCTATTCCCTTCTTATATATAAACAGGAAGCTACAGCTGTATGGGTGGACTCAAGACTTACTGATGGAGAGTACGAACATCCATCTCCCTAGCCCCAGTGGTCTCACTGGGCACATAGCTCAAGCCAGGCTGATAAGAGTTTCCCTGGAACACATAGTTGTCCTTTTCTTTTGAGCTTGCTAGACTGGGGTTGCCAGTGGCCATGTTTCCTACTCAAAGGGGAAAAAGGCAAAGAGAAACAAAAAGCTTAAGCTGAGCTGAGAACTGGACGGAGGAAATGAGATTTAGAGGTTCTGGGCATCTAATCTCTTTCCTGACTTTCTGGGGTGATGCTGTGAATTGCTCAAGATCATTTTCTTTTCTTTCTTTCTTTCTTTTTTGGATCAGTTTTGGGGATTGAACTCAGAGCCTGGGTGCTATCCTTGAACTTTTCTACTCTAGGCTAGCGCTCTACCACTTTGAGCCACAGCTCCTCTTCTGGTTTTACAGTGGGTAATTGGAGTCTCACAGGGCTGGGACTGTGGCTTGGTGGTAGAGTGCTTGCCTAGCACACATGGAGCCCTGGGTTTGATTCCTTAGTACCATATAAACAGAAAAAGCCAGAAGTGATGCTGTGGCTCAAGTGGTAGAGTACTAGCCTTGAGCAAAAGACGCTCAGGGACAGTGTCCAGGACTGGGGGAAAAAAAAAAGTCCCACAGACTGTCCTGCCCAGGGTGGTTTCAAACCACACTCCTCAAATCTCAGCCTCCTGTGTAGCTAGGATTACAGGCACAAGCCACCAATTGCTCAGTAGACACATTTTTTCCTAAGTTGAATTGCACTATCCTGGTTAAAACAATAACAACAGAAATTCCAATAAATATACAGCCCTATGCCTTGAAGCCCGAGCTCTTGTTACATCCTCCTTCTCTTTATTCTTGGGGTGGGTATTGGCCAGGGACGTTTCTGCTCTGTCAGACCTGCTTCTTGAGTCAATAGCAACACTGAGACTGCTTCGGAAGATCCTTTTCCAGCCTAGCCAATTCTCACCCTTCTAGCTGCTCCCTGAGGAGCCATCTCACCCCAGGTCGATGACAAGCATTACAGAGCAGTGTTCAAGGGAGTACAGGGACACTAAAAATGAGCAAGATGACTTGGCCTCTGTCCTTGTGCTGATTACAAGAAAGCTGGAGAGGCTGAATTACTGATGCAATCCATGAGAAAATTACAAACCACCAACCAACAAATGCACAGATCAGTTAGACTTACTTTCTACTGCATAATATGTGTGTGTGTGTGTGTGTGTGTGTGTGTGTGTGTGTGTGTGTGTGCAGGTGTTGGATAGAAATGTACTTTCCAGGGCCAGGAGTTTGGCCTAGAGGTGGTGTGCTTGCCTAGCATGCACCAAGACCCAGGTTTGATCCCTCCGTACCACATACATAGAAAAAAGCCTGAAGTGGTGCTGAGGCTCAAGTGGTAGAGCTCTAGCCCTGAGAAAGTCCAAGGATAGTGTTCAGGCCCTGAGTTCAAGGCCCAGGACTGGCCAAAAAAAAAAAAGAAAGAAAAGAAAAAAGAAAAAAAGAAATGCACTTTCCAGGTAATCAAAGTATGACAGGAATCTCTTTGACATGATCATAAATAGATTCCTGTCACCAAGCAAGCAGTAAAGGGGGTGGGGGGAGCTTCTGAAGTCCATAGCTCCTGTACCTGCATTCCCCAGGGCATCATTGAGGAAATTAATTCCCATGCAGAGTCAAGTAGAAATTAAATGGATCTGTTCTCCATTGAGCAGCCCATCCCCCCTGTCCCCTCCATGGCCACCACGGCTTCCCTTCCCTTCAGGTCTAACTAAAGGTACGCACATTGCTTCTGTGGGGTCTGAAGCTGAGTGTAAAGGCTGGAGTACAGCTTATCTCTTGGGAGAAAACCTCCAGGCTCAGCTCAATTGCAGAGGCAGCCAGAGGTATGACCTTGGACCCGCCAGCCGATCACTGTTACTAGCTGAAGACATCAGCACGGAAAGGGCAGATGAGATCGCCTCCTCAGTGCCTGGCATGCAGCACCACGCGGCAAATATCTGCTGGATGAGAGGCAACGTCCAACAAAACCCAACAGCAAGGCATGAGCAGCGGGAGTGGGGGCAAAGGCCAGAGGCAGGAATCCGGGGCTCAGCAGCCATCTGGTATAGCTCTTGAGAGCTGGGGACAGAGGGACCTGATATGGTCCAGAGGGCATGACAGGGGGGCCACCAGCACTCAGCCTCTCCACCCCCCATCAGTCCCCTTTCCAGCCTCCCAGAGGCAGAGGTGAAGGGTCATCTGAGGGAGAGCCAGAGGCCGCCTGCAGCCCACAGGGCTATCTGCCAACAGAAGCAGCTGTTTTCAATGAGCTGATTAGCCCTGGGGCCAAGACTGGAAAGGTCCCTGAGTCAGCAGAAGCAAGCCAGCTCCTCCCTGCTAAGAGGCCAACCCTGGGGACCGGCACCCCAGCCAGCACAGGCCACCAGACACTGTCCATATTATACATGTAGGCATGTGGACCCTAAGCTGGGGTGTGGGGAGAAGCAGAACCCCTTCCATAAAGGCCTAGATTTGTGGTATCCCTGCCTTCTGCTCCAGCCCGGCCAGACTTGTTTGCGCCCGGCAGCTTTTCCATGTTGTCTGAACCCTCCCTGTAACCTCCTAGCCACGGATCTGTCCCCAGCCCTAGTGTGCAGCCGCTTGCTTTCCAAAGGGTTTTCTCTACAGTTCAATGGCAGATCCTTGCTTCCTTCTGCTCCAAATGTGTGCCGCACAATGCCATAGACTGCACTCTAGGAAAAATGGCGAAGCATCACAGCTATGGTGGCATGGGTCTGTGATCCCAACGCCAGGGAGACAAAGCAGGAAGGCAGAGGGTTCAGGCCTGAGCTTCACAAGGAAACCTCGACTTGAAAATAAACAAGCCAGGCCCTGGTGGCTCATGCCTGTAACCCTAGCTACTCAGGAGGCTGAAATCTGAAGATGGCTAGTTCAAAGCTAGCGCTGGCAGAGAAGTCTGAGAGACCCTTATCTCCAATTACCCAAGTAGATCACAGCCCAGGTCCTGAGTTCAAGCCCCAGAACTGACACAAAGAGGAATGAGAGTGGAGGAAGAAAACAAGCAAATAAGTAAACACAGTAAAACCAGCTGCAATTATGGCCTTCACCTACTCAATGAAGGACAAAGGGGACTTTAGAGGAGTGGTGGAAGAATCCCTGGAAATTTAGAAAGGTGACTTTCCCCCTTCCTGCAGGCTTGGAATCCCCTCTCCCCCAGAGGACAGGGTTAGTGGGATCTGACTGCTGGGTCCTCACTCTCTCCCTGTGACTTAAGTGTTTGATCTCATCCTCTGGTGGCTTTCCTCTTCACAGACCCAAGCATTCTATTTTCCAGCTGTCCAGGCTCCATGTTGCAGGATGAATGGGGGATTCACCCAGTAAGGCTAAAACCCAAGGGGAGTGCCCATCCTCCACTTCTGGACAGCTCTCAAGGCTCGCCTTTCCCCAGTTCCCACTCCATCCTGGATGCCCTCCACCCAGAAATTCCCAGAGGTGGACATACCTTGATCCCTGCCTGGCCCAGATGCCCAGGACCTGGGGCACTGAGACCCTGGATTCTAGAGGTTCAGGTCCTGGCTGCTGCCATGTGCCACGCTAGCCCCCGTTCCCCTCTGCCCACTCAGGAGGCCAAGGCCGGGTGTGCAAGGCCACAGCCCTGGAGGGCGGGTGAGCGTCTGCCAGCCTGCAGCCAAAATAAACAGCAGCAAGAGCAGCTTCCTTCCTCGGTGGGGAGCGTTCACAAGGACAGAGGCCCAGTGGCGGCAGGAAGTGGCTTTCTGGGCCAGCACAATCCAACCCCATTGACCCGGCCACAAGGACACAATTCCGGAATGTGACCCAAACCTGTGGGTGGAGTGGGGTGCCTCCAGCCCCCCCCCCCAGACAACAACGTCACCATCACCACAGCCATCACTCGTTAAAGCAGGTCCCCAAGGCTGGTGAGACCCATTTGTTTCTTATCTGTGATTCTATTTCATAAAATCCACTGGTAGAAGACCCCAGTAGGACTCCAGCTCCTTGTCATTCCTGCCTTGTCAGACGTCCTCGTTCCTGCCCACAGCCAGCCAATGGCAAAAGAAGAGTGTTTAGAATTCCACTAAAATAGAATGGCTTGTGAAATGTTAAAGTTTGAAATATTAGTATTTGCCACTCTTTCTTTTTATGCCAGTCCTGGGGCTTGAACTCGGGGCCTGGCAACTGAACTTGAGCTTCTTTTGCTCAAGGCTAGTACTCTACCAATAGAATCACAAGGCCATTTCTGGCTTTTTCCTGTGTATGTGGTACTGAGGAATCAAACCCAGGATTTCATGCATGCTAGGCAAGCACTCTATGAGGCTCTCTCTCTCTCTCTTTTTTTTTTTAAATACTGTTTGGCACTTTAAGAAAAAGGAGCCTTTATTTTTTTGGAATGAGAACAACAAAAATCACAAAAACATTAACACCTAGATAAACCTAGATAAACTTAGAATCAGGTGTTTTTGTTTTTGCCAGTCCTAGGGTTTGAACTCAGGGCCTGAGCATTGTCCTTGGTCTTTCTCAAGGCTAGTGCTCTACCACATGAGCTATGGCACCATTTCCAGCTTTTTCTATGTATATGGTACTGAGGAATCGGTCTTTGTGCATGCTAGGCAAGCACTCTACCACTAGGCCAAATTCCAGACTCTTAGAATTAGTTTTATATAAGTCAAGACTGACTAACATTCAGGTCAACTAAATAGATTAAAAATAGGGACACACTGCTCCCAAATCTGAGAAAAAAAGTCATGAATAAGAAGGATGTTTTCAATTGGAGTGATTATTACTTGAAAAAGAATTCAGTGTACTATGAAGACATATTTTTAGTTTGGTCTAGGAAACTCAGTAGTTAAATTCCACATAGAACCATCAGATATGTGCTTGGAAATTATCACATCACTGTTTCCAGGAAACACTTATCTCCAAGTCACCATTCAAAGAAGAAGAGGAAGTGGAGGTATGGCTCAAGTAGTAAAGCACCAGCTTAGAGTGAAAAAGCTGAGCGACAGCACCCAGGCCCTAAATTCAAGCCTCAGTACCAACATACACATAAAGGAATATTAATATTAGCATTCTACCCTATTTCTGGATAGATAGGTTATATTTCAAACAACATTTGAAATCAAGAGGTAGGGTTTCTCGCCAAGCTGCACAGAATCCTTATTAGCTGATGGTCTCTGAGGATCATGGAGGGGGTAGGAAATGAGAGAAGGGGAGGGGTTTACTGCTCCCTATCCACTATGTTGCCCACAATAAAGTTGTATGATTTTCATGAGACACGTGTGAGAGGCCACAAAACACAACTAGGAAAATATAACATCCTAGAACAAGCTTCTGCTCTACTCACCATCCTGATCTGACTTCAAGAATGTTTTGCTTGGTTCTAAAAGCATGACATCATGATCATTTCTCAGCCTTTTGGCTAAGATCAAGTATAGTATCAGTATAAAAACACAACATGGCACTAATTACAATCAAGTGGATGTAGAATCTTTTTTTTTTTTTTTTTTTTTTTGCCAGTCCTGGGCTTGAGCTCAGGGCCTGAGCACTGTCCTTGGACTTTCTCAAGGCTAGAGCTCTACCACTTGAGCCTCAGCACCACTTCCGGCTTTTTTTTTCTATATGTGGTACCGAGGAATCGAACCTGGGTCTTCATGCATGCTAGGCAAGCACTTTAACCACTAGGCCAAACTCCCAGCCCCAGGATGTAGAATCTTTTTGGGGAGCCTGGGAACTGAATTGTCTTCAAACTATCATTCAAGATGAAATAAGTGTTTACTTTACAAAACAAACAAACAAACAAACAAAAACAAAAACAAACCTGCTGTCTGCAAGGACAAGGCGGTGAGAACATAGCCCCCACTTTCTCCAGAAGGCTAGGGAAAGCAACTCTGGAATCTGGATATAAAAAGGTTCAAATAACCTGCCTGGGCTCTTGAGCTTTGGGCCTGGGAGCTTTGGGTAGTGTGGGGAGCTCTGTGGGTCTTGGGGAGGCTTGAAGTAGAGAATGCTGATGTGGGAAGAAAGTCACTATTGCATCAGGTGTAAAAGCAAGAGAATCTGGGTTTCACAGCACTGAGCCTGGGAACCAGGCTTAGAAGACACTGTACTCTGCATTTAGGATAAGAAAAAATGATAAGAGAAAAGGCCAAGGACTTCAAAAGAAAAGAAAAATAAACCCACAGTCCAAAT
The DNA here is from genome assembly GCF_031878675.1 of Megascapheus bottae. NCBI lineage: Eukaryota > Metazoa > Chordata > Mammalia > Rodentia > Geomyidae > Megascapheus > Megascapheus bottae. The sequence goes on from NC_143525.1 coordinate 16,922,997, forward strand.
GCACAGTCCTCGTCACAGTTCCCACGGGTGTCTTGATGTCTCAAAACTAGCATGCGTGTCTTTGAACTTTTTATTAAATGTGTATATTTGTATAAAACTATCTCTACATAGTTGTACCAAGTGAACTTCTTTCTGGATCCTGTGATGGGTCTTCCTGGGAAGGGAGGTACGTGGAGATGTAGGCGTGTTGGAAAAGGACTTTTGGGAGGGTCAAGACTCGTGAAGTATGCTCCCCTCCTACCATGCTGGGGTCTTACAGAAAGTCAAGGATAGTTGTAAAGGAAAATGAGGTCACATACTCCCCACAGTTGGAATGAGGTGGAGCACTAGTGCTGGGGCAGTGCAGATGCAGGGACAGGAGTGTGTGGAACCCTCCCTAGGACAAGGGCAACAGCAGGGCACATGGAACTGAAAGGCTAGGGCTGGGAATGTGGCTTGGTGGTAGAGTGCTTGCCTGGCATGCACAAGCCCCTGGAAACAGGAGCCTAGGTCCCTTTCAACCTTTTAAGGTGGAAGTACTACAGGGACTTGTTCTGTTTTCTTACTTGGGAACTGAATTGTCATTGCTACCACTTGAGTCACACTTGGAAATAGAATTTCTCAGTCCAGAATGGCTTTGAATGGAGATCCTAGGATCACAGCCCCTTGAATAGCTAAGATTACAGGCCTGAGCTACCTATGTCTGGTCATAAAATTGGGAGAGGGAGGAATTTTTTTTGCATTGTTTCAATTATATACTCTAAATAGATTTTGGGGGGGGGGTTGGTCATGGGGCTTGAACTCTGGGCCTGGACACTGTCCCTGAGCTCTTCAGCTCAAGGCTACCACCGTACCACGAGCCATGGTGCCACTTCTAGTTTTCTGGTGGGTAATTGGAGATAAGAGTTTCATGGCCTTTTCATGCCCAGGCTGGCTTTGAACCATGATCCTCAGATCTCAGCCTCCCAAGTAGCTAGAATTACAGGTGTAAGCCACAGAACCCAGCTTAGATATCATTCTTATAATCATTAAAATGGTGTTTTGTGTGTGTGCCAGTACTGGATCTTGAACTCAAAGCCTAGGCTTTTATAATCAAGGCTGGCACTTTACTACTTGAGTCACAGCTCCACTTCCAGCTTTTTTGGTATGTGTGGTTAATGGAGAAAAGAGTCTCATGGACTTTTCTGACTGGGTTAGATTTGAACCATGATCCTCAGATCTTCTGAGTCTTCTGGGTAGGTAGGATTACAGGGATGAAACACCAATGCCTGGAAATATTCTTTTTTTTTTTTAATTTGCTAGTCCTGAGACTTGAACTCAGCACCTGGGCACTGTCCCTAGACACTTTTTGTTCAAGGTTAGTACTCTGCCACTGAGCCACAGCACCACTTCCTGCTTTTTCTGTGTATATGGTACAAGCAATCAAATCCAGGGCTTCATGCAAGATAGGTGAGTATTCTACCACTAGATCACATTCCCAGCCCCGCAAAAAAAATGTATTCTTTTTTATTGTAATTAATAGAGGGGTTAGTTATATTTGCCAGGTTGAAGGTGCATTACTTCTCACACATTGATACTCCTCATGTTTTTGTCCCTATTTCTCTCTCCCTACCTCCTCCCCCCAAATGTATTCTTAACTGGAAATATACAAATATTTGCATATTTTATTCATTTACTTATTGTCTTTTTTTTTTTTTGCCAGTCCTGGGACTTGAATTATGGGCCTGGGGGCTATCCCTGAACTTTCTCAAGGCCAGTATTCTACCACTTGAACCACAGCACTACTTCAGGCTTTTTTTTCTGTGTATGTGGTACCTAGAAATCAAACCTGGGTCTTCATGCATGCTAGGCAAGCACTCTACCACTAGGCCAAACTCCCGACCCCATATGTGAGTCTCTTATTTCCAATTAACCACTAGAAAATTGGAAGTGACTTTGTGGCTTAAGGGGTAGGGCAGTAGCTGTGAGCTGTAGAGCTCACAGACAGCACGCAGGCCCAGAGTTCAAGTCTTACCACTGACAATAAATAAATAAGAAAGATATTTCCCAGCTGGTGTACAGTGGCTCACACCTGTAATCCTAGTCACTCAGGAGGCCAAGATCTAACAATTGAAGTTCAAAGAAGGAAAGGGCATGAGACTCTTATCTCCAATGAACTACCAGAAAGCTGAAAGTGGCTCTATGGCTCAACATGGTAGAACACTAGCCTTGAGTGAAAAAGCTCAGGGATGGTACTGGGTTTCTAAGGTAAATCCCCACAAAACACACACACACACACACACACACACACACACACACACACTTACTTTTAAACAAAAAACAAATGGGTCAGTATTTGTTGCAAAAAAAGACAGGAAGCTCCAATCCTAATAATAATCTGTTTTATTAGTCCTGGGACTTGAACTCTGGAACTGGGCACTCCTTGAGCTCCTTTTGCTCAAGGCTGGCACTCTATCACTTTAAGCCCCAGCTCCACTTCTGGCTTTTTCTGTGATTAATTGGAGATAAGAGTCTTATGGACTTTCCTGCCCTGGCTGACTTTGAACTGTGATCCTCAGATCTCAGCCTCTTGAGTTCCTAGGATATTATGTGTGAGCCACCAGTGTCCAGCTAGATCATTATAATTCTAAAGCAACTGAAACCTCACTGAATAGATAAATTGATAGATATTTTAATGTTCTCCATCTTAGATTAGATGAGGTCATCAGTGGTGTCTGCTAATATTAGTAACTATATTACTTGTGATAATTAAGATATGCTGGCATCGGTAAAGGACCATGATGGGAACAAACAGACCTTACTATCTCACCGACTCCTGGTCTCTCTGGCTCAGCCTCCTTGTCTGTGAAAAGGAGAATGTAAGGATCTGAAACATTGGCTATGTGGAATTACCTAACACTAGTCCTGTGCTAAGTACGAGGTAGCGTGTGTCGTTTCCATTTCTTATCCATTGCATTAACAAGTTCATACAGAAACTTTATAAAGCATTTTATTTTTTTTTTCCAAAAGAAACCCTCCCCCAGGTCCATCCCCTAACTTCCTGGCACCTTTCTGATTAGCATTCCAATCGGGTACATTGGCACCATTATTTTGTGTTTATAGACTTTGTTTATCCTGCTGCTTTCTAAAAGCATTTGCACCACAGCTTTCAAGCGCCATCCCCATGCCCCAGCTGGAACCCCTCAGCTGCTAAGTGCCAGAGAAGAGGAGAAAGCTGGCAGCTGTGGGCTAGGTATGGAGGGATGTGGAAACAGATTTCCTCTAGACCACAGCCACCTCTTGTTGATGCACTGTCATCAGCAAATGCTTGACCCTAGGCTTCAAGTGGAAGAAATGCACTAAGTCCTAAACAGGGATATGTAGGTTATATAAACGGCAAGAAAATACAAAATGAGTGGCGGAAGGGCTCCCTTTAATCCTATCAGTTAAGTGTGAGCCGCCTCACCCAGCTTGCTTCTTTCTATGAATGAACTCTAAGTGTTATCAAAAAAAATGTGGTCCCAAGAGTGTGGCCCAGTGGTAGAGTGCTTGCCTAGCATGCACAAAGCCCTGGGTTCTATGCCTCAGTACCACACACACACAAAAAGCTGGAAGTGATGCTGTGGCTCAAGTGGTAGAGTGATAGCCTTGAGAAAGCCTAAAGACAGTGCCTAGACCCTAGGCTTGAGCCTCAAGGCTGACAAAAAATAAATTGTGAATACTTGACTTTTTCGGGGGGTGAGGTTTGAATTTAGGGCTGTGTGGTTGCTAGACAGATGTCCTACTTCTTCCTCCGTATCTCCGCAGCCCTTTTGTTCTGGTTATAACTGGGTTGAGACTAATGCCATGCACACTTGACTGTTGTTTTATCTTTATTTTGAGGGCAGAGGGGATTGTTCAGAACAAGGCTCAGGAGGGCTGGCTGTTACCACACTAAATACCATGCCTGGCATATTATCAGTGCTCAGCAAAGAAAACAAACACAATACTGAAGCAAATGAATGAATGAATGAATGAATGAATGCATGAATGAATGTTAGCAGCAGGCATGCAGTGTCACGTCACCAGAGTGCACATATTTATTTGTAAGACTACCTGGTGGTCATGAGAATTTTTGACTTTTTCTCAAGAGTTGACATTAGCTATCTATGTGTCACCTAAGTGTTGCATAAATTGTCCACTGTGTAGTTTGCAAATAATCTTATATTATCTACTGCACTCCATATTGTCCAAGAGACTGAACCTTGAAAGATGGAACTGATTTTCAGTGCCTCATGCATATTTATTGCATTCCTAACAGCTCTTTTCCAAACTAGGTTTTCTGTTTTCACTAGCTTAAGTATCTAAGAAAGCTCATTTCTTTCATTTCTACTGATCCTTGCACCTATGTGACAATTTGTCATCTGAAGCTCTTCGAATGTGATCAGTTATAAATTAAAATTAAATTTCCTCTTTTTGGGGGCCCATTGGGGGGTCAAATACAGGGCTTCACATATGTTAAGCACACCCGCCACCATAAATCTACACCCCTCCAAATGGCTTTAACTGCAATCCAGTTGTCTCAATAATGTTTAAAAGATTTCTTTTTTTCATTAAAGTGTTGACTCTGGTGTGCCTCACATTAAGCTCTTATAATAGTTTAAATCAACGTCTGGAAATTATTCTGGTCCATTTGACATTTTACTGCTTATTTAATTCAATGCCATATGTTTTTAATGATTATGACATCATCTAAAACTTTCCTTATTGTCTTTCTATTTAAAAAAAAGAATCTTTGAAACACTTGTCTTTCTAGTGGTTTTTTTTTTCACTTTAATAAATATTTACTTAATGCCACTGTGTCTAAAGCATTGAACCTTTGCAGAAATTAAAAAATCTGTGCAGGAATTAAAAGTGGGGTTACCAGGAACTGGTGGCTTATGTCTATAATTATAGTTACTCAGGAGGCTGAGATCATAATTTGAAGCCAATCCATAGTCTGTGAGACTTTCATCTCGAATTAATCAGTAAAAATCTAGAAGTGGTAGAGTGGTTCAAGTGGTAAAGCACCAGCAAGGATGAGAAAAAAAAAGAGAGAAAGGAAGGAAGGAAGGAAGGAAGGAAAGAAGGAAGGAAAGAAGGAAGGAAGTAGGGGGAAAAGCAGCTAAGTGAGAAAGCTTGAGACCTGGAGTTCAGGTTCTAATAAACAAAAAAAAAGAAAAAGAAGAAACAAGACAGAGGTTTAGGGTATAGCCTACGGGTACAGTGGTAGAGTGCATGTCTACCATACTTATCACAGGGCCTTGGGTTTGATTCCCATCAACTCCCCTTCAAAACAAGACTCTGCTGGAAGATCCCTCTGGTCTAGGAAGGGAAGAATTGGAAAGTCAGCAATAAAACGTTGGAGGAAGAAAAGGCTTCTTCCAGCTGAAAACCGAAGAGCTTCAGGTATGAGGGGTGATGTGGGCCAGGTAAGTCCTGAGGTGGAAGGACACAAAGACAGTCCTGAAGGAAGCTAGCTGGCACTGCTGTCAGAAAAAAAAAGAGCAGTATTTGTGCATCCGTGGATAATACCAGCTTCACAGCTCAGTTTACTTGTGCAAGGGATTTGAAAAGGTAGAGCTCACCTGTGGATGGCCTGGAATTGTACATTCACAAAGTTAAAAAATTATTACAGCTGCCCCTTATGCTGAGGACGAGGGATGGAGAGAAAGCTGGAGGCAGAAGACATGGACACAAACTACATCACAAGGGAAGAGGATGGGAAAGTCTCAAGAAGAGCCCATCGGGAGCCAGGAGTTTGGCCTAGTGGTAGGGTAGAGTGCTTGCCTAGCATGCACAAAGACCCAGGTTCAATTCCTTGGTACCACATGCATAGAAAAAATCCAGAAGTGGTATTGTGGCTCAAGTGGTAGAGCTCTAGCCTTGAGAAAACCCAAGGACAGTGCTCATGCCCTGAGCCCAAGCCCAGGACCGGCAAAAAAAAAAAAAAAGATGCCCATCAGGCTGAATGGAGCAGCTCAAGCTGTAATACTAGCTACTTGGACCACTGGCTGGCTGGCTTTGGGATCTTTCTCCCTTTTGTTCCTTCCTTCCTTCCTTTCTTTTTAAAGGATTTAAGTTTATTTGAAGAAAAACCAAAATTACTCTGAGGTACATACAGCAGTTAACAAAGTGTGACCAAGAAGTACTGAAGTGGCTGTAATTAGAACTTTGAATACTGAGAGCTGTCTAATCATGTTTGAGTCCATTTGTGTTCATAAAACTTCTTTTTTTTTTTGAAGGTGCATTAATTCACATACATTGATACCCTTTCACATGTCTTGGTACCCATTACCCTCCCCCTCACCCCCAATCATGAAACTTCTTAATAAAAATAGTTAAGCTAGGTACCTGTGGCTCATGCCTGAAATCCTAGCTACTCAGGAGGCTGAGACCTAAGGGTTGTGGTTCAACGTTTGTGACACCCTTATGTCTAATTATCCACCAAAAGCTAGACCAGCACCCAGGCCCTTACTTCAATCCCCAGGACAAGCACTGAAAAAAATGTATTATTAAGGGCCGAGAGCATAGTCTAGTGGTAGAGCTCGACTAACATCCATGAAGCCCTGGATTCGATTCCTCAGTACCACATACACAGAAAAGGCTGGAAGTAGTGCTGCGGTTCAAAAGGCAGCACGCTAGCCTTGAGGAAAAAGTGACCGAGGACAGTGCCCAGGCCTTGAGTTCAAGTCCCAAGGCTGGCAAAAATAAATTAAATAAATAAATAAAATAAAATAAAATAAAAATTGTAGGGCTGGGAGTTTGGCCTACTGGTAGAGTGCTTACCTAGCATGCAGGAAGACTGGGGTTTGATTCCTCCGTACCATGTACACAGAAAAAAAACAGAAATGGTGCTGTGGCTCAAGTGGTTGAGTGCTAGCCTTGAGAAAGCCCAAGGACAGTGCCCAGGCCCTGAGTTCAAGGCCCAGGACTGGCAAAAAAAATTAAATTAAATTAGAAAAAATAAAAATTGTATTTAGCTCGGCGCATTGGTTCACACCTATAATCTTAGCTACTCGGGATGCTGAGATTTGAGGATCTTGGTCCAAAGCCAGCTTGGGCAATAAAAGTCCATGAGACTCTTATCTCCAATTAACCACTAGAAAACCAGAAAGTGGCACTGTGGCTCAAGGGGTAGGGTAGTAGCTTTGAGCTGAAGAGCTCAGGGACAATGCCCAGGTGCAGCATTCAAGCCCCACGACCAACAACAACAACAACAACAAAATTATTATTGGGGCCTAGAGCATGGCCTAGTGGTAGAGTGCTTGCCTAGTATGCACCAAGACCTGGGTTTAATTCCTTGGTACCACATACATAGAAAAAAAAAAAAAAAAAGCCAAAAGTGGTGCTGTGGCTCAAATGGCAGAGCACTAGCCTTGAGCAAAAAATATCCAAGAACAGTATTCAGACCCTGAATTCAAGCTCCAGAACAAGCAAAACAAATGTATTATTAATTTAATATTGCTTTGGTAAGACACAATGTTATACCCACAAATGCACCAGACACATATGTCACCCATTCATCATCTCATTTGTTTGTAATTCTCGCAATGCCACTGTGGGGGAGGAGGATGTTATTGCTCCAATCTGACAAATTAATAAGATATTTGAGCCTCTGCCTGAGGTCACACAGTTGGTGAGTGGCATTCAGCCTGATCACCTGGGTCCTTCACTGAGTTACATTTGCAGAGAACTGAGAGGAGGGGACATGCCAGGTCATTCCCATACTCCTGCCTCAGTCTACCAGGGAGTGGGTACCACCTGAAACAACCCTCCTAAACTTCCTGCAGATATCAGAGAACTCTGGGGGATATTAGCTAGGTTTTCTCTAGAAGAGATCTGTTACAATTAGAATCTAGTTGACAAGCTTTGGGGAAATAGTAAAAGCTGCGATCTAACAGATGGATGAATTCCTCGGATTCACTGACGGATGATCCTGCTGGGATATGGTAGAGACTGGGAAGAAGGGCCCAGCTGGAGAAAGTAGTCACTGAGAAAGTGCCCCAGAAACAGCCCCTTTCTCTCTTTCTCTTTCCTTCCTGAAGTGAGCAGGTTTGCTCTGCTATGCTTTCTTCTCCATGCTGTTTGGCCTGGCCTCTCCAGCTCAATGCAACAGGACCAAGTGACTATGGACTGAGTCCTCTGAAACGAGTCAGATGAGAAACGAATGCAAGTTTTCAGCTCATCAAAGCAGGGTCTTACCATGAGATGGCCTTTTCTGGGCAATCCCTGAGGACAGGGAAAAAGAGGAGCTTTCCTGTGGATTCTCATATTTATCACTGTGGGCAATGTCTGAGTATTTCTCTTCCTTCAGCTCAGAGAAGCACAAGGGGCAGTGGCCAGAACTCACGAGTGTTCTCAGAATCATTGAGTCTTGAAGGAAAGAGTCAGTGGTAGCCACAGGGATGGAAAGGCCAGCTCAGAAAAGGGTATATGTGGGCCAAAGTCTGGAGATAGGAAAGACTCACGGAGGATGGAGTGCCAGAAAGGACAATAGAGTGAAGGTAAAAAGGTGGAGTCTTGCAAAGCAGTGGTTTCCCTTCTTACTTTCAAAGGATAAAATACAGACAGAGAAAATGAAGTTTGAATGCAGGGCCAGAGCAGACACAGACAGAAAGCACAGGCCTAGCCATGCCTGTAGGAGAGGTTGCACTCTAAAGGTACAAGACCAAGCTCCAGGACAGAATATGGGGAGCCCTGGGGCCAGGAGTTTGGATTAGCCGTCCAGTGCTTGCCTAGCATGTTGGAAGATAGTGGTTCAATTACTCAGTACCACATGTATAGAAAAACTGGAAGTGGTGCTGTGGCTCCAGTGGTGGAGTGCTACCTTGAGGAAAGCCCAAGGACAGTGCTCAGGCCCAGAGTCTAAGCCCCAGGACTTAAAAAAAAAAAAAAAAAAGATGGGGTGGCCTTTGGGAAAAGAAACGGGAGGAACCAATTACTAGAACCTATACCTGGGAGTCAAGCAGTGCTATTTGGGGAGACAAACCCAGTCTGTTTCCTAAAGGGATTGAACTAGCTGACCCAAGCATTCCCCCAGGGCCACAGATATCTTCCTCCAGCCTGCTATTTACTGACCCAATGTCCAGCTGAGGAGTAACTAGGATTTGTAGTGTCTGGGGTGAGTTCCAAGGGCTGTGTCACCACTCTGATGGCTCACTCCACCCAGATTTATAGGATCGAGTCATGGGAATGGAGCCCTCCACATCTCCTAAAGGACTAAGTAGGAAGACACACTTCCTGTCAGCAATGCTGGGGCCTTCAAGAGACAGCAAAGGTACAAAGGAAGGTAAACCCTACAGGAGAATAGGCCTGGAGCACTGCTACTCTTAGTACTCATTGTTGAATGAATGAATGAATGCATGAATGAACGAACGAACGAACCTGCAAATCACTGACTTCAGAGGCAGATTGGCTGAGGCACTGAATTCCTAAGTATATCCTTTTGGAACAACTCAGAAGCCCTCAGGGCTCCTGAGGCCACAAGGTTGTGGCCTAGCCAGCCGACACATCACAGAGGACTCTACCCTCTTTCTCTCAGGACACATGTAAAGAGTATTATGGTTTGGACATGCAGTGTCCTCTCCCAAAAGAAACTTATGTGTGATGGCTCAGGTCTGTATTCCTAGCTACTTGGGAGGTAGAGCTCAGGTGATTAAAGTTCCAGGTCAGCCTGGGAATATGTTTTCAAGACTCCATCTCCACCAATACTGGGAGCCGTGGAGTGGACTTGTCTCCGCTACAGAAGAAGCAAGATGACTGAGCATTATGGCACAGGCCCACCATCCCTAGGGACACAGGAAACCACAAAGAGCAGGATGGTAGCCCAAGCTGGCCTAGGCTTAAAGTGATGCCTTACCTCGAAAATAACCAATGCGGAAAAGGGTTCAAATGGCAAAAAGACAGCCAACGAAGAAAGCTTCATCTAGAACATAAGGTGCTGAGTTCAAGTCCTAGTCCCGGTACCCACACAAAGAAAAATAGGAGTAGAGCACCTGCCCAGAAAGCACAACGATCATAGTTTAATCTCCAGCATTGTCAAAACAACAACAAAAACAAAAAAGACCCCAAAAAACAAAAACAACCTCACGTTACAGGCTTGATTCTCATACAACGTTCACTTGCAATGTTCAGTCGGGGAAGTGATTGGCTCCTACGGCTCTCACCTATTTGATGGACTAATCTATTGATAGTCATAATATGGTAGTCTTATTGGCAGAATGACTTAGAGGCGAAGCTTAGAGAAAATCAGGGGGGGTAGGCCCAAGAAAAGGATGCTTTGTCCCCTGCCCCTTCCTCTCTCCGCTTTCTGGCTGCCATGAGCTGAGCAGCTTTCCTCTGCCAGACCCTTCCACCATATTATTCCTTGATTTCAGTCTAAAAGTAACAGAGTCAGTTGGATGGAAGACCTCTGAAAATAAGAGTCAAAAATAAACCCTTCCTCCTTTACCTCAGGTATTTTGCTTTGGTAAAGAACATTTATCACCATAAACGGAGTCACCCAAGGGAGCTTGGCACTATCAGATAGCTTCTCATGGCTTGCTTCCTGGTGTGGCACTACCAAGTTCAGGTTCTGCGGCCCCATCTGCATTCCAACTCACTTTCCCTCTGTCTAGCAGTGTGGTCTTGAGCAAATCCTTTTGAATTGCAGGGTGTGAAAAGCCTCTGACACACTGGTAAGAGTTGTGAGACGTGAGGGGCAACTGCCTTTAAAACACTATACACAGCACCTAGCCCTCAGACAGCAGGCTACATTCTGGTTATCATGGTTTTTATCCTCCAGGTTAGGACTTTACCATTTAAGCCACAGCTCTACTTCTGGCTTTTAGGTAGTTAATTGGAGATAAGTCTCATGGGCTTTCCTATCTGGCCTGGTTTGAACCATGATTCTCAGATCTCTGTCTCTTGAGTAGCTAGGATTATAAGTGTGAGCCACTGGTGTCAAGTTTCTCTCTCTCTTTTTTTTTGCCAGGCCTGGGCTTAAACTCAGGGCCTGGGCACTGTCCTTGGGCTTTCTCAAGGTTAGCACTCTACCACTTGAGCCACAGCACCATTTCCAGTTTTTTTCTGTGTATATGGTACCAGGAATCGAACCCAGAGCTCCATGTATGCTAGGCAAGCACTCTATTACTAGGCTATGCTCCTGGCCTCTCCTGCTTTTTTGTGAGGCAAAGGGCAGCCCTGAGGCTTGAACTCAGGACCTGAGCACTATCACTGAGATTCTTTTGATCAAGACTAGTGTTCTACCCATGAGTCACTTCTGTATTTTTTTTTTCTTGGTAGTTTAGTGGAGATAAGTCTCACAGACTTTTTCTGCCTGGGCTGGCTTTGAACTATCATTTTTCCTGTCTGCACTCTTATCTTGCTCAGGTGAACTCAGGGACCAGCACCAGGTGCTGTCAGGTTGGCACCCCAGCCTCCTGGCAGCTCACTCACAAAGGCTGAGCTTTGTGGTGAAAGAAGAGGCTCTGAGCTCTGATTACTGCGAGCTGGAAGTGAGGGACTCTGGTGGCATCAGCAAATATGCGATGTTCCTCAGAAGAAATACCCATCCCCACCCCCACTCTTCAAGTCGTTTCCTCATTTCTGCCTCCCAAGCACCTGGATCAATTGACCTTCAATTCAGGAGCCTAACAAGCTCTGGGGATCCCAGCCCAACTGCCTGGCTACCTGTCTACTTTCTCTAGAACCTCAAACTTCAGACTGCTTCTGCCTCCATTCATAAAGCATTCCCAGCCTCCACCTCTTACTAAATGTCACCCCAAGTACGTAAATCATCAGACTCTTCGCAGCCTTTAATTTATCCTCTGAAAAATGGGTCCAACAATAACTACCTCCTTGAGTTATTACGGGAAATAAATGGAGAAATTGCAACCAAACCAATCAGCATAGTTCTGGGAAGTGACTGTGAACTCTGCAAGTGGAATTCTCCCCACACCGCTGAAGTTTCAAGTATCATTTTTTCCAGCGAGGCTTTGTTTTCCTCGAGGACGCATCTGTCTTACCTCCCCTCTTTCTCTAGTATTTGGCTCAATGGTGAACAAACTATGAATGTTCAAAAAAGAAAAAATACAGTAATACAGCAATTAGCATAGAGGACATCTTCTGGTGGCATACTCAGGGGTAACACTGTGCTAAAGCGGAGAGATGGCTTCTGCCAGAGTCTGGCAGCCCCTACGCCCCTCTTCCCTAAGGGCCACTATAGTGCTGCATCCTCAGGCCAGCTGGGCTCAAGTAGTGGTCAGAGGCAGCCCCTCCCCCACCCCAGGGCTGGCCTGCCCAGTAAATCCTACCTCCCACAAGCATTTCCTGGGGCCCTGTTTCTCTTCCCAGTGTCTGCACGGCAGAAACCTGGGAATAGGAGCTCTTCACGCCAAGAATTGAGTCCAAGGCTCTGCCCAGGGATTCCCAGACGGGCACTAACAGGAGGTGGCAGAAGGGACCTTTGTGTGCAGGGTTAATGGCAGAAAAAGTTATGCAAGTTCCTCTTTCTTTTTTCTGGGTGACCTCCAGTCACCCAGCCCAAACCCCAGGTTTCCTCAGTAGGTGGTGATGGTGATGTGCTCAATTCAGACACGGAATGTGTGGCCACCCAGGCACCTCTTGCTCCCTGTGACATGGTGCTCAGGGGAAAAGTGAAAGCCAGGACCTGGCTTTAAAACTAGGGCTGGGACTCTCAGCATGGTCATCCTCTTCCCTTCTCCCTCACCCTGCCACCCCCATCCTTTGCAAAGGAGCAAGATTCTATGAACAGGGAGGGGTGGGGGCGGCCTGTGGTGGCCTGCAGCGCAGTGAGCGGTGCCCAGTTCCTGTTTGTCCAACCTTCCATTCCAGGTGGGACGGAATGTGCCCCCCTCCTGGACCGGATGTGGGCCACCCTCGGTCCCCCAGCGTTCCCCGCAGCAGAGGCCCACAGCACACCAGGCCGCAGCGGAGGCCTGGGCCTCTCGGGTGTGTGTGTGTGGAGGGGGGGGTTATTGGCTAGCTGGTCTTTGCACAAAGCTACAGACACAACCCTGACTGCCCCCTTTCACTCACCCGAGCCCCAAATTAAACATGAAGCGGAATCCAGGAGGGGGTGGGCAGCACAGAATCGTTTTGTTATTCCTGAAAAGTTCCCTGTACAATCTTTCCCCTTAACTTTCAAATCCTCGGTGAGGAATGTAATCCCACATTTTACTGACACCCCGTTTAAAACGCAGCAGAAGGAAGGGTGTCTTTTTGGGAGTTTGTTGGGTTTTCTGCGGGTTGAGTTTTCACATCGCTTGCAGCTCTTTCGCTGCTCAAGATCTGTCCAATCTGGAAAGGCGCCAATTTGGCTAGAGTTGCCCACACTGAAAACACACGCGCGCGCGCACACACACGCACACGCACACACACACCCCGCTTAGTTGGCCACTGCATCCTGATGGCCTAAAACTGCTCCGGTGAGATGCCACATGCCACAAAGCGTCCTTGAAGACCAAGTGTAGAAGAGAACAGGAACACGGGCAGAGGCAGGGCGCACCCCGAGCGCACGCGCCGAGAGAAACCACGATGCCGCACCAGTCCCGGGACAGAGGCCCGAGATCCACCCCAGCCCGCTGGACCCAGCCTCGGGTTCCCCAGGCGCGCGCGCCGTGCGGATCCTCGGCTGAGCACGGGACGGGCGCCAGGGGTCCCGGAGGCCGGGGCGAGGGTCTTCCAGAGCCCGCCACTCCCAGCCTGGAGGCTCGCGTTTCCCTCCTCCTCCCCCGCCACATCTGGTTCCACTCAGGTCCTCCTCCCCTCCCCACCCCGCTCCCAGAAAAGCTGGGAGGACTTTTTTTAAAAAATCCCAGTCACACACACACAGACACACACACAGACACACACGCTCACACGCACGCACGCTTCGGGGCTGGGAGAGGCCCGCTCCCCATGCCCGGCCGCGCCTTACCCGGGAGGGCGGCGGTGGAGTCCCTGGGGCGGCCGAGGCGCAGCCCCCCGAGGAGCAGGGCGCAGCGCAGCAGGTGACCAGGCCAGGGCGCCCGGGGCGGCCACACGGGGCCCATCGCGCGCGCGCGGCGCACAGAGGATGCGGGGAGCGAGGGCGCGCGGGCAGACGGAGCGCGGTGTGGCCCGGGCTCGGAGCTGTGCTGACCGCCCGCGAGGGGCTCGCGTCCTCCTCCGGGTCGGGACGAAGCGATGCCTCCCGGGGCGGAGGAGGGAGGAGGCAAGGCTGGCGGAGGGAGGGCGGAGGGAGGAGCGCAGAACCCAGGAGGAGGGTTTGAGGGGCAGAGGGGAAGGGAAGCGGGCAGCGTGGGAGGGGAGGGGAGGTGGGGGAGGGGCCTGGGGGCCTGGGAGAGGAGGGAATGGCCCGGGACCGGGAGGATCGGTGGGGTCAAGGAAGGACCCCAGTGTGCGCTTTTTCCTTGGTGAGCTCCCCGCCTCGCCTTCCCTCTTTTCAGCCGGGGCCCGAAGCCCCAGACGCTGCGTCACAAGTCCCCTGCTGGCGCGGGCGGGGGAAGCAACTGCAAAACTTTCCGCAAACTTCACGGCGTGGCGAGCTGTGCAGGGCCAGGCGAAGGCGGGGGCGCGCTGCCGATCCAGGCGCCCAACACAGCCTCCCCCACCCCTCCACCCCGCCTCTCGCTGCCAAGTTTGGTGGCCTCTAAGCACCCGCAACTTCCTCGCCTATGAGACCCCCTTCCCAGTGTTGGTGGGGGGGGGGGAGCCCTGGGCTCAGCCTCCGGGGAGAAGGCTGAAGGAGGGGGAGACAGGACTCCTTTCGCGCGCGGAACAAAAAACAATTCTTACACGTCTTGTTTCTGCATTTGTGCATTGGTGTGACCCCTGTGTCAGTGTCTCTGGCACAAAAGGAGTGTAGCATTTTTGCTGCCTGGGGCTGCATCCAGAAACCTGGGGAAAATCTGTCCACTGGACGTCCCAGAAGACCTACATCAGCTCCCACCAACGGGTGTGCTGGACGATAGCAAAGGACCAAATGGAAATTTCATGAAAGAGAAGACAATCCAGTTATTCAGTGTTACGCAACAGGTCATTTCAGCGCAGAGCACTGGACTGGGAGTCAGGATGTGGGAGTGTAGCCCTCATAACCACTTCTCATCCCCAGAGCCTTAGAAAAGTTGCTTGAGCTCTCTAGGCCAAGAGTAAGACAGAGACATTTGGAGATCCCCAAGTGCAAGAAAGAAGACTCACATTCTCCCACCACAATAAATAAAGACACTGAAATTGTAATACAAATTTTATTGTTTGCTGGGCTGTCCACACGTGGAATTTATTTGGAAATAACCAAGTGTGACTTTTCTTTTTTATGACTCCTGTCTTGGGTAATCTTTACCGTCTCCTGTCTACAATGTTGTGCTGAGCCGGAGAGGCCCAGGTGAGAAGAGCCAAGCTGAGATTCTTGGCAACTCTCTGTTGCAGGACCCCTATGAAAGCCCCCACTGAATGGGCTCTGTTAAGACTGCATTTGTCATGGTGGCCCTGAAGAATGACTGACAGCAGGGCTCAACGAACGTTGCTGCTCTTAGGTCATTTTGGGGAACTGGCTACTTCTTTGTCCCTTAGAGCCTGTCACCTTGGTTTGGCATGCCTTGGGATCTCAAGCCCTGACACAAGATAGGTCTTGCTGAGGCGACCTCCAACGTCCTCCTCTTGCCCTTCTGTCTCACAGTCCTGTTATCTACAAGAGAGCTGACTAAACAAAACTGCTCTCCCTATCTCAATAGCCCAAACACAAGATGCTTCTGGATCAGGGTTGGATTCCTCCTTCCCAGCCAGCCTTAAGTTTTGGCATGCTCCAGATGGCATAGCAGAAGCCAGCTCCCTGACATCACCGAAGTGTGATGTGGCTGGAGTCTACTACTCACCAGCACAGGGTCCGCAGTGGGCCCAGCACAGGGGACCGTGCCCTCCACCCACTCATGGAGCACTGCCTGCTGCTATGTCAACAGCAGATGTAGCCCTCTGAGTTTTGCTTCCTGAGGGGGGGGGAGAATGAGTCTTGCTCAAATGCTGAGGCCTGGTCTGGCCCTTGCTGAGGGCAGACACGTTCCCATCTTGGGTACCAGGGTTACTCACCGTGCTGCAGACTGCACTGGCACCCACATCCACCATGCGGCTTAGATCTTGAGCTCGGTGGATCTACAGGTGCTGGGTGTTGTTGAGGGCTGAGGCAAGGAAGAGTCAGTGTCCTCTGTACCCTCAGCCTACTCACCATTCCAGAAAGTTTGTACAGCTTTGTTGATAGCCCGACTATGTTCCAGGCATTAGTTATATGCTTGGGACTTAGTGAAGTCTCTGGTATGGTATGGCAGATTCTGACAACATGGTACTTGTAACAGCCCTCTTGCAGACAGTCTGGCAATGTCCTTCAGATGGTAACTCTGCCTGCAACAGGCCTAGGGTAGCAGTGGGATGCCTGGGATTTCATGAGGCCAGTTAGTGCAAGGAGCCTAGACTTCCGAGTCAGAAATCTGAAACTCCCGGCTCCCCCTTTCACCAGTTTTCTGATGTTGAGTATGTTACTTTAGTCCTCCGAGCTCACAATTGTTATTTGTAAATGGAGCAATGCCTGTGTATCTTGAGAGTTAACTATTCGTCTAGAGGGTGCAGTCCTTGGAAGGTGTTCAGGAAAGGGTATCTTCTTCCTGTTCCCCTTATTTGCCATTTGGATACCAGGGGTCTCCCCAATTTCTGACTCTTCACTGAATCTCCCCCACCCCCACCCAGAACTGCCTAGGACAGATTTATCAGGATACCCTTGAGTTGCTACAAAAGAACAAGATGGCCTCCTCCCCAGTATCTGAACATTTCTAGACTTAACTGTACAAAAATGGCATCCTGAAGTATAAACCCAGAAAGATGCGAAGTGGTCCACTGCCCGGGGAGGCTAGTAAATGTTTACCCTTAAACTGCCGAGTCTGGGGCAGTGCAGAGTCCAGGCCTGAGCATCAAAAGTGACTTGAGAGGGCCGGGAGTTTAGCCTAGTGGTGGAGTGCTTGCCTGGCATGCACACAGGGTTCAATTCCTCAGTACCACATACACAGAAAAAAGCCAGAAATGGTGCTATGGCTAAAGTGGTAGAGCCTTGAGAAAGCCCAAGGACAGTGCCCAGGCCCTGAGTTCAAGGACCAGGACTGGCAAAAAAAAAAAAAAAATAGTGACTTGAATTTCAGCTTTGCCAGTCACTAAAGTCACAGATTCTCTGGCAGTCACTTGCCTGGAGTCTCAGGGTACTCTGAAATACACACATGGAAGTCATTTCTCACTGTGCTTATTTAGGGTGTTTCTGCATTAGTCTCCTTTTCTCTGGAGCTCAGTAGCCTCTGCTACTGAGGGTGCCAGTGGCACTCAGAAAAGAAGAAAGCACCCTAAGCAGGCAGGCCTATAATACAAATATAGGAAAGGGAAACAGAGAAGAAGAACATAATCGATTTAGAGGAAGCTAAAAGCGTTCAGCCAATGCTTGCCAGAGAGGATTTGAAAAAGGGATGTGACCCCCAAAGGGGCACAATCTGCTCCCTTTCCAAGTCAGGGCAGAGGTCCAGCCAAACACAAGCTGGGTGGACCTCAGCCTTTTTCCCCCTCTCTGGATATGGCATGACAGACCCTCAGGAGCCGTGGAGGCAGTCCACCTCCTTCACAGCACCGAGGACCCCAGAAGAAACTGGGCTAGAGGGGGAAGGCAGGCTGAGGATTTAGATAGCACTGAATGTCCAAATTTGGCCCCATCTGCTCACAAAACTGTGCAGCCTCAGGAAAGCTGTTAACCTACAAGAACTGTTCTCCCTACACCCCTGCAGGAAAGTATGTGGCTCTCATCTTCTCTTGATGGTCCCATCTCATGTCTACAAGAAGAACCTAAGAACTCTGTCCACAGTGCCTATGCCTTCCCTTCTCCATGGTGTGGAGAACATCTGGAGGGTCTTTCCTACACCAGGATCCCCTCTGCCCCTGTATCCTTGAGGGTCCTTTAAAACAACTCTCAACACTGTTCTCCTCCTTCCAGAGGCCACAAGGTAAGTTATTAGCACAACTTCCGTGAGTCTAAGGGAGTTTTCTGGGAGACTGATTCTCAGGAACTGGGGCACAAATTCCCACCCAAGATTAGGTTGAGATGTTGAAGAGCATCATGCTGTGGGCGGCCATCCACGGGGTCTAAAAACTGCTGCAGCCGAAGCCCTAGGCCCAGTCATCAGGCCTCTAAGCCTTCCCGACTCAGTAGTCCCTAACTCGACTTGACACGCTGCCTCTCATTCCTCCTCAGCCTCACATCCACGATCCCTCGCTCATCTGTCAATAGGCCTAGACTGTTTTGAAGACCTCCTTCATTCAGTCATGGACTTGCCTTACTACAACGGCATGATCTGGGGGAGGGGAGTGATGTGAGGGTGCAGGAACCAAGGGGCCACGGGAGCCCAGAGGAAGACAGCCTAGGGCTGCCACCTGAGGTCAGCTTCCAAAAACATTCAGAAGGCCAAGGTGACTGAACAGTGTTGTTAGAATCTGGGGCTGTGAGAGGACCTGGAGGAGTCTTAGAAGAATACATGTTTCTATGAAGTGCTAAGGTCATTTTGTTGTCAACACGCTTCCTTTCTCATTCTTCTTAAATTCTACCCATCTTCAAAAGCCCAATCCTATGCTATCTTTCATTTTCCCAGACCAGATCTCAAGCTTATAGAATTTACCACACCTCCAGGCTTATACCCCTGTATTTCCTCATCTCCCGTGGAGTCTAGTCCGGCAAAAATCAACAGAAAGCTCTCCACACTGTGCCCAAGTAGATGCGTGCCAACTATGGCTCTGTGGGTGAGTGTCTGGCCCACAGTCACACTGCCAGGTGTAGAGTGGTGACCTGAACCAGTTATCCCTGTTCTGTGATTCCAACCTGGATGAGTTCTGCCTGGTTAATGCGGCTTGGGAGCTCCTGAGCCACAGGGCTCCTGGGAAAATTTCAGGAGCCACAGTTCCTGTGGTGGCACTTCCTCCCTTGCTATTTCCTAGTGGTGTATCCTTGTCTTGGAGCACAGGCTAAAAAGCTCAAGTCTGGCTCTGTGTCAGGTCTTTTGTGTCCTATGAACATCTCTCCATGAACCACTGTAACACAGAAGTAGCAACTAGCCACCATTTTGTGTGTGTGTGTGTGTGTGTGTGTGTGTGTGTGTGTGTGTGTATGTGTGTGTGTGCACCCATACTGGTCTAAGGCTTGAACTCACTGCATGGGTGTTGTCCCTTAGCCTCCTGGGTAAGATTACAGGCAGGAGCCAGTGGTGCAGCACAGCTGCCCACAGCTTCTTATTTATCCTTCACCCCCTTCAAGATTACAATATCCTCAAGAAGAAAAAAAAAATCAAAGCCAAGGTCCCATTCCCATTTATACAAGCCTGCCTCCCAGAGGGGAGGGCAAGATTATGGCTTCCAAATCTATAAACAAAATAACAGAACTAGATTTTAGGGAACAGGTAGCATTGTTGGGTGGCAAAATGGGGGCGTGGTTTCACCAAAGTTCATCTTGAGCAAAGGATTATAGAGGCAGGGCTTGGACCCAGACCTTCCAGTAGATTTCTAAGGAAAAGATGTGCCTCCAGCTGAGAGCCCAAGCACCATCATCATCCATGCCTGCTCCCCCCCCTCCACTCCCTGATATCCACAGTACTCAGAAAATCTACTTTACAAAACCTTAACCTGAGTTCCTCTTCCCAGTTGTTGCAGCTGTCATCAAACCATTCTTGACCTGTTTCCTGGTCTGTAAAATTAGTAGGATGCTCCCAAGAAACATGTTTGTAAAAGAAAAGGGCTAGAGCCTCTTCTCTTTGCCAAGACTGCTTTCTGCAGCCCTTAAGCAGTCTCTTCCAGGTGAGAAGTCTTAAGGCTACACAGGAAGCCACAGTGCAGGCTGCTCTCTGAGGGTTCTTTAGCTGGGCACTGCCCATGACACCCTGTCAGCCAACCAGCTGGTCTTTGACCTGTCCAGAGCCTCACATATATACCTCTAGCTGTGACTCCAGCCTGTCTGGGTTCCTCCTCCTGGGTTCTTCCTGCACAATAGCACTAATCCCATCAGGTCCCAGATCTGCTCCTAGGTGGGTGTTTTCTCAGTCATCCTCCTAGAGCTCCCCAGCAGCTGTTCCCTTGTTAAATCCTCCACTCTCCTTCCTGCACCAGCAGCATGTGTACCTGATATAGACTAAGACCCAGTGATCAGTGATAAGGCAGGGGCCCGAGACTGCATTTCCAAGAAGCTCTTAGTAATGCAGTATACATCTTATTCCTACAATGCAAGGAGTCATCTTGGAAGCTTGCAGACATGGAATTTGAGCCCAGATCTAATTTTAAAGTTTAAACTCTTAGCCTCTAAGCCACTCTACCTAGAGTACTGACAACAGAATAGAAATGGTGGTATAAACCTATAGTCCCAAGATTAGGAAGCTGAGGCAGAGAGGCCATGAGTTTGATGCCAGCCTAGACTCCACAGCAAGATTATCTCAACACACACACACATACACACACACACTCTAAAACACCAAAACCACACTCTGTCATCTCCACCCACAGAAGGGACAGAAGGAGAAATACTCAAAAGAAAAACACCTGATGGGTCATTAGTTTCAAACTTTGCCTTATTAGAAGAAAGTCAATGCTAAATTTTAAATCTAGAGACTACCAGATTACTTTGTTTAAAGAGCTATTTTCTTTTTTTTTTCTTTTTTTTTTTTGCCAGTCGTGGGCTTGAGCTCAGGGCATGAGCACTGTCCTTGAACTTTCTCAAGGCTAAAGCTCTACCCACTTGAGCCTCAGCACCACTTCTGGCCTTTTTTTGCTATGTATGTGGCACTGAGGAATCGAACCCGGGTCTTCATGCGTGCTAGGCAAGCACTCTACCACTAGGCCAAACTCACAGCCCTAAAGAGCTATTTTCTAAATGAAGGAACACAAGAGCTCTTGTTGGGAGCCAGAGTGGAATCAAACTGTACTTTGATTTGCACCAGATAATTGCTTTATTGTCTTATTGTTTTTTGGCCTTGTTCTGTTTAATTGATCTGAGATTTACCATATGAATGTAACCCCCAACAGTTCTCTGATTTACCATCTGGACGTAACACCTGGCAGTTCCCTGGTTTCAAGAAAGGATATAAGCCTTGCATTGGAAATAAATGGGGCTGCAGTCTTTACCTGGGCTGCAGACCTCCCGAACCCCATCTGTTTGTCTCTCTTCTATTTTTTCCAGTCCTTGCCCCCCATTTCAGGAATCCTGGTTTGCTGCCGGCAGGTCCCGGCAAGCTCTTGATTGCTAATCCCAGCTAGAAGAGGGAAAGCAGTGGACAGCCTGCATACCACCCATCCCTGTGCACTGCACCTCTGTCCCCACCAGGCTCTCACTTCTAGACTGTCAGCTGACAGTGTGGCCGGCACACTGCTTCCTACTGCTGTATGCCCAGCCACAAGCCGGTCCTGGCACAGTGCAAGAAATGGGAGTTGCACAAATTAGCACGTTCCCATCATGCCTGCCATGTCTATGGCCCCTCCATGCACACTTTGGGAATCCCCATATCTACACCCTCCAGGATTCCGCCCATTTGAGGCTGGAGAGCTGGAGTGGAAAGCAGGGAGCTAGGAAATGAATTCTTAAAACTTATGTTAATATCCTTTTCTCCACTACACCTCCTATTGGGAAATGCCAAAAGTCTGGCTGGGTTTAATCACACATGAACATACATTTTAAAAAAATTACTGTGTAAATAAAATCAACAACTATCATTGGAGAAAGTGAAACCCATCTTAACAAAGTGTGTCATAAAGAACTGCACTTAAATCATTTTACTGGCTCCTTTGAAGCCAGAAACCAGAGGATATGTGCACTGTGTGCTCTCAGAGCGGGGATCATACAATAGAAGACTTCCCAGAGCTAGATCCATTCACAGCAAGGAGAGAGGACATCCTTCTTCAGAATAAGAGGGGGAAAGGCAGATTACAAATCAAGTCCTGATATTCACCGCTAAGCTCAGACAAAAAGGGAGCAGGAAGTAAGAAAAGGCTCAAAACTTTTTTTTCAACCCTAAAAAGTTCAAATTAAAAATAAACAAACACACAAAAACCAAAATTTCACTATAAGGTCACTGGAGGAGAATAAAAGGCACAAACTTTACTTCTGGCAGTTCTGAGGTTTGAACCTAAGATTCATGTTTGCTTACCACATGAGCTGTGCCCCCAGTCTACGAATGGAATTACTGGGGGTTTACACATTATCTTAGCTTCATCCAGTACCTCTTCATATATGTGAACCACCCTTGTCAGCCTTCTGTGGAAATATACATGAGTCCAGGCTGGTCTTTGTATAACAGTTTAAAGGGAAAGGGAAGAGGAGAGGAGGGGAGGACAGAAGGGAGGGGATGAGGAAGGGAAGGGGGAAAAAAGAGAAAGAAAGGAAGGGAGGAAGGAAAGGAGTGAGCTAGGGGGAAGTGATGCAGGGGCAGTCTGATCAAGGTACATTACATTCACATATAGACATGCCAAAATGACACTGCCTATTTCCCTGTAAACTGATACCACAAGCAATAACAATTAAAACAAAAGGCAGTGAAGGAGATGTTATCTCCAAGGGGGGAGAAGATCTGACACACCCCATGCATTTATATGTATATATATATATATAAATACATATTTCAATAAATAGTTTTTGACAGCTTAAAAGTAGCTTTAGGGCTGGGAATCTGGCCTAGTGTTACGAGTGCTTGCCTAGCATGCACAAAGGCCTAGGTTCAATTTCTTAGTATCACATACATAGAAAAAAAAGCTGAAAGTGGTGCTGTGGCTCAAGTGGTAGAGCTCTAGCCTTGAGAAAAGTCCAAGGCCAGTGCTCAGGCCCTGAGCTCAAGCCCCACGACTCGCAAAAAAAAAAAAAAAAAGAAAAAGAAAAAGAAAGAAAGAAAAAAAGAAGTTTGATTAAAGCTGGGGGCAGTAAGGCCTTCAGGAGTGACTTCCTTCCTGCAGAGCTTCACGTGACAAGATCTACCTACGAATCTCTCCTCAATCTGTAACACTCCATCTTCAGTCCATACTGAGGAGAGTGGGGCCAGGCCCACTAAATAAACAAGGACCCTAGAAAATCTGTTCTCAGTGGCATTTTTCACATGTAAAAGAAACACTAGAATCATGTGTTATTTGAGAGCCTTCTCCTGGTCCTGACGCCCCTCCCCCGCCAAGGCCTGAATGCTACATCTTTAAATATTTCTGCCTGAGCCCTTTTGCCACATATGTCAGTAACATTCCAAGCTGGCTACCACATGTTCAGGCTCTGGCTTCCTTCCCTCTCCTGCTGAGTGCTATGCTGTTTCAAGGGTACGGCGGGGCCATGCATCTCATTTCACTTCTGTCTTCAGCTGAACACATATCTCAGAAACAACCCATTTAAAAAATTTAGTTCTAAAAGAATGCTTCTAGCTGAAATACTTAGTTCCTTGAGATGAGTTTTTGTAATTCCACTGCTGTGTCTAAAGTGAGTTACATAAAGTGCGTGTGTACACTTACAGGTACACAACAGGTACCAACATATATTTTCCAAGTTTAGGGGGTAGAAGGTTACTTCCTGCCAAGAGATCTAACAGAAGATAGCTTATGTGTCCATCAAGTTTTAATAATGTGGTTAACAAGAAATGTACACCATTTAGCAATCACACAAAGACTGAGGGTAGAAACTAGTGATCCCCAGAGCATCCAGATTCCCAGCCAACTTTCTGCTACTTTTGGATAGTTCTGACAGTGACTACATTCAGTGAATCCAGGAGGACTGCATGGACAGATGAACCTTTATTTAAAAAAATAGCACTTCAAATAAATTAAAAGGGACAACCGTCAAGTGTTCAAATTGTGAAGAAATATTTGAAAACCCAGAGACTCCAAGCTGCAGTCTTCTAACCTCATTCTTTGTCCAATGGCAAACCACGCATCTCAGTCCTCCCACTCCATTTTCCCTCTTGAAATGAGGGAAACAATTCTAGCAGGAGACCAGACGGAGGAGAAAGCTGCATTTGATTGGAATGAACATTGCCACGTACTTGCTAATACGGGTTTCACTTTATAACCAAATGTATTCTTTCAAAAATAAAAAAGGGGGGAGGGAAGCTGCATGTTTTTAAAAATTGAAATTATTTAGGGATAAAACACTAACTCTAGTGCCTTTAACGGGCAATAGCAACTTTTTTCCTCCGAAGTCAATACCATCCCCAGCCGAGCCTTTGTGCTACAAGCTTTTCAGGAGATGTTACCTAAACTTTATTAAAAGAAAAGAACAAGTTTAAATATAGACACTGGACTAGCCCAGTCTGTATTTTCAAGTCCACATTCTTCATCTGAAGCAATGCATCAGGGACCCCCCTGAGTCTGCATGTTTTCAAGTTCACAGTACATGGAACCAGTTTTTCTTTTTAATTTTTTTCCTCACTCAGAGCAGCCACACACAGTGGCGGTTGACGCCGGAACCTCGGGCGGGGCCTTTTCCTATGAGGCCTGGCCAGAGCTGCCCAGGGTTTCTCCTCAATGAGAATCGATGCTGTCATGCTCTATGGATGGGAAAAAAAGCAAGAAAATAAAAGCACCTGGTACAGGTTTCATGAGATCCATTCGGATTCGCTATGTTCCAAACCCGTTGCTGAATGCCATTTGTCCACTTTGTGTGTTAACAGTTTGTGGCCTTGGAGTCAGTCTCAATTCGAAGAACTGTTATTGGATGCCCCAGAGGTTGATGCAATAGCAGCTCCAGCAGGACTACTTGTGGAGACTGACTTTCGGATGTGAGGCAGCAAGTAGGGGTCACAGGCCAGCTGCTGGACGTCAATGCGGTCCTCCTTTCGGTAGGCTAAGCATCGCCGGATAAATGCCTGCAAAGGAAAGTTTTTTGGAGAAGACTGAAGACAACAATCCTGGCACCCTACAAGGAACCTGAGGTTGTGGATCTGCTGCCAGAGCCCCATAAAAAAGAGGCTTAGGTCACATGAAACAAACTATTGATCTCATGTTTGATTGACAAAATATAAAAGCACAATGCCAATTCAGATTTTCCATGAAGACACAGATACTGATTAAAGCATTTGGAGATACAAACAAATTCATAAACATAAGTAACTGGGCCTTTAAAATGAACCTTTCTTAATGAGATACATGTATCTAGAATTTAAAAGGTTCTTTTGGGTCAGATATTGGTCAAACAAATGCCTTTTACTTTGAATGTTCTCTACACAGCTGCCAATGGAGGCTCTTAAAACAACAGTTTTAAGATCACGTAGCAACCCTGATTATACCCTTCTGCTTTCCAGCACCACAGTTCACAGTGTCTCAGTGCCTCTTTTATTCCACACCCCTTTCTCTGCTCTGTGGAACTTACAAGCTCATTGGTGCTATACTTGTTTCTATCTTTGCAAAACCCCAAACTTACACTGACTTGCACCATCACATCAGACAATACTAAAAATGTCACTTCCCCATCAAGGCCTTCCCCAACCACACCATGGAAATAAAAAAAAAGGGCTCCATCTCCCTTCCTTAGTACTTTTGTATTGTGTAACCATGTGGATCTTAACTCCCCAAACAGATCATACTCTACAGGGGCCAGGCTGAGTATCCTTCCTATCGACCACAATGCCTGGTATAGATTGCTACCGTAGAGTCTGCTTACCCTTCCCTGTCCTGCCCTGTCCCCACAGTGTCTTTGTGCATTCAAATATTCCACATATCAACAATCCTTTTACTGGACTTGAGAATGAGGTGGGTAGAAAATGAAAGCAATCGCTGTCTATCTACTGTTCTTAGGAATAGTAATTCATGCCTACAATACTGTTTTTAGTTACTGCTAAATTTCGTATGAAATAATCCATCTACTACCATCCAAAACATTAATATAGAAAGCAAGGCAGCAAGGTAATTATTTCTGTTGGTAATAAATAAGTCAAACTTACTTTTGCTTCAGGTGTTACTACTGGCTTTGGCGGAAACTGTACTTCAGTAGCTTTAAGAATAGTATTCTCTTGTAGAATGTCTTGCTGAGACTGGTTATGGCCAAAAGGCTGTCATATAAAAACAAAGTAATAAGCAAATAAAGGTGGGCTTCTGGTGAAATTAAACAGAACACAATCCAGTAAGGAGAGAAGAAGGAGCCCCAGAACTTGAGAGTGCTCTCTTCTAAGTCTCACCTTAAACAGACAAGGCGGTAGACTCAGAGCTTAAGGACTAGGTCAAAGCTGAAGCAGCATCTCCTATCTCAACTTCTTTTCACAGCAAAGAAAAGGAAGTCAGACCAAAAACCAGTGGGCTCCAAGTGAGAGCTGTAGGCTCATGTACCGCCCCCTCCCACACCACTGGCTAACCCATGTAGAAAAGAGAAAAAGAAATAAAAGAGCAGAAGGCTAAGGAGAAAATGGAAACAAAAAATGTGCTGGAGTCATTTTATGGTTTCAGCTGTGCCCTAAGTTAGAATTTGGTAATAAACTTAAAAACTAAGTTCAAGCTCACACCTGTAATCCTAGCTACTCAGGAAGCTGATATGAGAATCAAGGTTTGAATCCACCCCAGGCAGAAAAGTCCCAGTGAGACTCTTATCTCTAATTAACTACTCAAAAAAAAAAAGAACTGGCCCTGTGGCTCAAAGTGGTAGAGTGCTAGCCTTGTATGCCAAAGGACTGAGCTCCTCTCACTTATATTTCCCCATGTTGCTATGCCTAGCCATTGGCTGAGATGGAGTTTTGAAAACTTCTTTTTCTTCTTTACAATCTCAAATTTTTATTGTGTCTTGTCATTTTCCCTTTTTAATTTTTAAAAAAGTTTACTTTATTATCTTTAAGTAGCTATATAAAAGGTTTCAATTCAACATGCCAATTTGAGTATAATACATCTTGATCAACATCACCCCTTCATCATTTTCCCCATCTCTCCCTCAGAAACTTTTATACTGGCCTTAAACTGTGATCTCCTGGTCCTTACCTCCCAAGTAGCCAGGATTACAGGCTTGAGATACCCAGTCTGGCCTTAAAATGTGTATTTTCTTTAAATCATTAGTTTCAGGATTACATTTAGTATAAACCAATGATTAACTCCAGGGACCAATCCACACTGAGGAACTATGGACACAATGCTCCCAGGAAGGAAGTGAAACTGCTGCACCACCCTTCTTCCTTACCTTCCTTCCATAAAGACACTGGTAGAAGATCACACCCACTGACCAGACGTCTACTTTATTTGAAATCTTTGGTGGCTCTTTCCCAACCACAAAACATTCTGGTGGTAAATACCTGGGAGAAAAGAAAAAGAAAAATACTTAGAAAAATGAATATAGACACCTAAGACACGTACAGAAAGGCTAAATAAAAGACCTTGGTGAGGGGCTGGGAGTTTGGCCTAGTGGTTAAAGTGCTTGCCTAGCATGCATGAATACCTGGGTTCGATTCCTCGGTACCACATACATAAAAAAAAAGCCGGAAGTGGTGCTGAAGCTCAAGTGGTAGAGCTCTAGCCTTGAGAAAGTCCAAGAACAGTGCTCAGGCCCTGAGCTCAAGCCCAGGACTGGCAAAAAAAAAAAAGACCTTGGTGAAAAAGATACACTCAAGTCTTTACATTCAACTTAGAAATGTATGCAAGTCAATGAAGGGAGGTAGCAATGTCCTTGGGAAATATTTTTCAATTATAGAAACAGATCAACACTGTCCCTAGTCCTCCTTCACTTACCCAGCTGCCGTTCACAGAGTTGGGCCTAATCTAGGTATCACACAACAAAGTTTTGTGGAGTTTTGTGGTGTTGGGATCACACATAGGACTTCATGCTTGCTAGGTAAGCATTTTACCACCAAGTTATATTCACAGCCCATAATGAGTTTTTAAAACAAGTGGAGGCACAAGAGAAAGCACTTCCCTTCTAAGATAGCTTCAATGACAAGTATTTTAATATGAAAAATGATTCTGGCTTCTTTTCATGTTGCTAGAAAGGAAGGGTTCTATAAAACCAACATTCATTCATTCATTCATTCATGGTGCAGGGAGATCAATCCAAAGCCTCCACTGAGCTATATGGCCTCAGCCCTTAAAATTAACAAATGTTCTAAAGACAAAGTTTATTCTGTCTTTTTAAGATGGACTCTTGGAGCTGGGTGCAGTGGCTACTAAGGAGGCTGAGATCTGAGGATCGAGGTTCAAAGCTAGCTGGACAATAAAGTCTGTGAGACTCTCATCTCCAATTAACCACTAGAAAACTGGAAGTGGCACTATGGCTCCAGGGGTAGGGCAGCTGAAGAGCTCAAGGACGGTGCCCAGTCCCAGAGTCCAAGCCCCACAACACCACCAACAACAAAAAAAGACTCTTGGAACTCTATTAGAAAGGATGCAATTACAAAATTGAAGGTGACATTAAAGTCTACATTATCAGAAGATATTTTCTATTTCCTACTTTTGGGATAAGGGGGCTTACTAGAACCCTAACAAATACTGCAGCAAAAACCATGCAAACTAGTAGTTAGCACAACTTGATCTAAACTCTTTCCCTTCTGACCACTAGTCTTTGAAGAAACCCGGGAACAGCAGACCACACCAAATTGTATGGTATGGAAGGTAAGTGGCCCTGGGTATTTAGGAAACCAAATACATTCTCCTACAGTCTTAGCCACAGCACAGCTAGTAGACAAAATCCTGAAAATAACAGATCAATTTCTGTAGATTTCATGTGACAAAATCTATCCTACAGAAAAATCTTTATTTTGGATCCTGCTGTATTCCTGGCATAAAAATCTAAATTTACAGTTTTAAAATATCACAAAAGGCAACAGGCAAAAAATTTTCATGTCTCATTCACCAACACTACCAAACTTAGTTTTAGATATCAGATTTTCTTTAAAAAAAAAAAAAGTTGTTTCATATCTTTGGTTTCATATCTTTTCTTAAACCATTGGATGACTAAAACCACTGACTAAATTATTATTTCACAATGAATATTTTTAGCTTAAACATACTGTGAGAGGTGCAAAAACTAGCATGAATGAGGTCTTGGATTTAATCTCTGCACCAGAAAAAAAACCAAAGCAAAACAAATCCATATTTAAAAATGAAATATACATATATTTCATTTTTAAATACACACACACACACACACACACACACACACACACACACACACACACAAATAAAAAATTGGCTGGGCATTGTGGTACACCTGAAGAATGAGGCAGAAGAGTGAAGGTTAGGGTAATGAAAGAGAGAGACAAGAAAGAGAAATAGTGACAAAACAAGAGACAGACAGAGATTGCTAAGATTTTAGGTGTGAGCCACTTGCACCCAGGTTTGATTCTTAAACACATATGAACTAAATATGATTTCATTTTTGTGCCAGTCCTAGACATGAACTCAGGGCCTTGGTATTGTCCCTGAGCTCTTTCTGCTCAAGGCAAACTCTACTATTTGAGCCACAGCTCCACATCTGGCTGCTCAGGCTGGCTTCAAACCATAATCCTCAGATCTCAGCCTCCTGAATAGCTAAGATTATAGGCATGAACACCCGCCCAGCTTTTTATTTTTTTAAATGTGCCCTTTCTGGCCACCTTTTTGGCCACCACTGAAGCAGGAGCTGCCAAAATGAAGGCTAATCCCTTTGTCACTCTGACCAAAGCAAGAACTGGAAAAGGCATTTCAATGCACCTTCCCACATTCTTGGGAAGATAATGTCTTTCCCTCTTTCCAAAGAACTGAGACAGTTTAAAGAAGCACAAGATAAGATCTCTGCCCATCTGAAAAGATGTGAGGTGCAGGTTGTATGAGGGTACTGTAGAGGTCAGGAGAGTGGCAATGTGGTCCAGGTTACAGGAAGACAATTGTCATCCACATTGAATAGGGACAGCAGGAAAAGGCCAATGGCACCACTGTCCATGTGGACATCACTCCATCAAGGTGGTTATAACCAGGCTGAAACTGGACTGCAAAAAGATCCTGGAATGGAAAGCCAAATCCTGCCAAGTAGGAAAGGAAAATGGCAAACACAAGGAAGGAGCAATTAAGAAGCAGGAATGAAGTAATCTTACATACAACTTTTATTTAAAAAAAAAAAAAAAAAAGCTGGGTGCCATAGCTCACGTCACGTATACCTATAATCCTAGCTACTCAGGAGGCTGAGATCTGAGGATCTGGGTTCAAAGCCAGCCCAGGCAATACAAAGCCAAGAGACTCTTATCTCCAATTAATCACTAGAAAATGGGAAGCAGGGCTGTGGCTCAAGGGTAGGGCTTTAAGCTGAAGAGCTCAGTGACAGCGCCCAGGCCCAAAGTTCAAGCCCTATAACCTTTTTTTTCTTGGCCAGTCCTGAGGCTTGAACTCAGGGCCTGAGCACTGTCCTCTGGCTTTCTCAAGGCTAGAGCTCTGCCACTTGAGTCATAGTACCATTTCTGGCTTTTTTCTACGTATGTGATACCAAGGAATTGAACCCAGGTTTTTATGCATGCTAGACAAGCACTCTACCACTAGTCTAACCTCTTAGCCCCTAAAAAAAAAAAAGTTCTTAAACAAACAAAAAAATCAAATGAATTTCCATCTTGATACAAGTCCTCAAATATCTGTAGCCTAAGCTTGCTTTACTATTTGCTTACTTTACTACTGCAGATGAATGGATTCAAAAAATGTGGTGTATATATGTATATATACACAATGGAATTCTACATAGCCAACAGACAAGATAAAATAATGGCATTTGCAGGGAAGTGGATGAATCTAGAGGGAATCATGTTGAGTGAGATGAGTCAAAACCAAAAGAACAAAAGGCACATGGTATCCTTAATATGTGGCTATTAGATCCAAACAGTACAAGGGCAAGGACTCAATATTTGAGTACCCAATGTTATGGACATGGTGTTGGAAATATAAACACAACTACATAAAAAGCTATGACTCTATAGACATAATGTTTTATTACATAGATTAATATGTATCTATGACATACAAACCCTCAGCCTAATTTTAATTATGTCCTAAAATCTAAGTACCAGTGATTGTATATAGATTCCCTCTTGAATACTTGTTTGTTAAATACATCATTTGAAATATGATGTAAAAATCAATGTTAATAAATTCTTTAATAAAAAAAAGCTCACCAATGTAGAATAATGAAACAACTAGACACTGCTAATAATTGCTTAAATTTTTCTATCCTCCTAATCTGTTTATATGTCTTTGGGTCATATAAGAGGATGGCATATTGAAGATAGTGATTATGACAACTGTGTGGAGAGTCTTCAAGTCTTTATAAAGATAGTCTCAGAAATTCTCTTATTTTTCATAAAAAATCTTCACAAACTATACAAGGAACAATAAGATGAACTCCCAACTAAACATCATCTAGCCCATGTGGTCAACCTTTCCTCATATACACCCTTCACACTGCCTTAACAGATTACTCTGAAACAAAACATTGCAATATTAAATTTCGATTCTCAAATTTTTTTTAGGGGGGATGAGGCTGGTCCCAGGCTTGAACTTGGAGCTTAGGCACTGTCCCTAACCTTTTCTGCTCAAGCTTAGTACTCTACCACTTGAGCTACAGCTCCACTTCCAACATTTCTGTGGTTAATTGGAGGTAGTTTTATGTACTTTCATGCCTGAGCTGACTTCAAACCCGGATCTTTAGACTACAGCCTTGTCAATGGGTAGGGTTATAGATAAGAGCACACAGCTTCAATTTTGAGTTCTTACAGCTAAGCAAATATAGTAGTAAAGCAATGTGGTAACTATTTTGGACATGAAAATATTGTACCTTTCAAGAACAAGCTATCAGGCCGTGAGTTTGGTCTAATGGTAGAGTGCTTGCCCAGCATGCAAAAAGACCCAGGTTCAAATTCCTCAGTAACAAGAAAGCCTTAAGAAAGCCCAAGGACAGAGCTCAGGCCTTGAGTTTAAGAAAGAATAAGCTATCAGACACAAAGCTCAAATCAAGTTCCAAGGACTTTATACAATGGAGGCATATAGATCTTTCATGCAATATAGACCTTTCTTTCTGAATTTCCAAAATCAGATATTTTTACATCATTTAGTGACAGGGATACTGATTCACAATAACCACTCTAATGGATAAACACTGAAAGTACATGTTCTATTTTAAACTTAGAATTCTGAAGTATTAGAGAGTGACTTTTAGTACAGGTACCATCTCCACCACCACAAGGAACAAGGAGAAATGGAAAGCACAGTACCGTGCACATGCTGCTGGCAGCAGGATTAACTGTAGACAATGGGACTCATCCTATTGTGAACGACTCACTCTCCTTCCCTGTATCTTCCTCATCATACCTTTTCTTCCTAGATAGTTAAGTGTTCTGCTAAAGCCCAGAGCTCTCAGTCAGAAAGGCAAGTGACTTGACCCTTTGGACCCTTGGACACAAAAGCATATTATCCCTCTTTTGTGGCAAATAGAGGGTTCTCCAGGTTCAGAATCACAAATGCCAATATGTGGCTCTGAGTAATCACCTCACGAGAGGAAGAAACTTTTGTTAACACTCTTTTACAATCACAAAGTTGTATGGCACAGGTGTACCACATGATTTTCTGTGTCAAAAGCAATAGTAAGAAGGGGTAGGAGGAAGTGATGCTGTGGCTCAAGCAGTAGGGCAGTAGCCTTAAGCTGAAGAGGTCAGGGACAATGCCCAGGCCCAGACTTTATGCCTAAGAGCCCATGTGTGTCTCCTATTTCTTCCTGTAAAATTTGGAAATGGCCCTGTGGCTCACAGGGTAGAGTATTAGAGCTGAAGAGTCAGGGATAATGCCCAGGCCCAGAGTCCCATGACCACCCCCCCCCAAAAAAAACAAAACAAAAACAAAAGAACAAGAAGGGGTAGGGAAGAAGAGTAGGCAAGAATAGGAGAGGACACAGAACTGGCAGGCAGAGGTAGGTGATAATAGATGGTAGAAAGAACCGTGCCTCAAAACCTTTTAGAACACGGCTGATATACATGGATTAACTTCTAGTAAACTGTGTTCATATTTTTGAATATAGATTTCATAGTATGCTTTTCCTATTTTGGTGGGTCATGGTGCTTGAACTCTGGGACTGGGCACTGTCCCTGAGCCTCTTTGTACTCAAGGCTTTTACTCTACCACTTTAAGCCCACCCCCACTTTTGCTTTCTGGGGATAAGAGTCTCACAGACTTTCCTGCCTGGGCTGGCTTTGAACTGTGATCCTCAGATATCATCCTCTTGAGTAGCTAGGATTACAGGCATGAGCCACTAGCACCCAACTGTTTTTTTTTTTTTTTGCTTTTTAAATTCCTTTTTTTTTTTTTTTTGGAGGGGGGGGGGGGGTTATGGGGCTTGAATTCGCCCTGGGTGCTGTCCCTGAGCTCTTCAGCTCAAGGTCACTACCCAAACCCTGGGCATTGTACCTGAGCTCTTCAGCTCAAGCTACTATCTTACCCTTAAGCCAAGTCTCACTTCCTCTTTTCTAGAAGTTTATTGGAGATAAGAGTCTCAGGTCCTTTTGTGTGGGCTGGCTTTGAACCTTGATCCTCTGATCTCAGCCTCCTGAGTAGCTAGGATAAAAGGTGTGGGTCATGCCTAGCTTGGCTTTTTAAATTCTCTTTTTTTTTTTTTTGCCAGTCATGGAGCTTGAACTCAGGGCCTGGGCACTGTCCTGGGACATTTTTTGCTCAAGACTAGCGCTCTGCCACTTGAGCTACAGCACCACTTCCAGCTTTTTCTATGTATTTGATACTGAGGAATCAAACCCAGGGCTTTGTGCATGTGAGGCGAGCATTCTACCATTAGACTACGCTCCCAGCCCTAAATTCTGATTCTTATAATTCCTATTTCCTCATGTGTCTATCATCCTCAGATAACTCTAGAAACAAATTCTTTGTCTGCTTAACTCAAGGAGACCTCTTCTTGCACACAAGAGCAACTTCATTCTCTAGGGACTTGTGAGGCTAGCTCTGAAAGACCTGTCCACAAACAAGTTCTCACTAGTGTTTTCGAGAGAGAAAAGAAAAAAAGCAGGATAAATTAATACAAAGGATCAAATACTGCTAAAACAGAAACCGTGAATTGACAAGACTTCAGTACTGTAGTTGCATCTCCACCAGTAGATCTCTAACCCAGTAAACCTCTCTGGATACTTACCAATAAGTACCAGCACCTTGTGACGTTAGCTCCATGCCATCCACTGAATTGTAGCTATCATCATCCATGATCTTGGAAAGACCAAAGTCTGTAATTTTTATTTCTCCACACGCTGTACCATTTACTAACAGAATATTACCTAAAAAGATAAAAATCTTCATGAATAAGCAGAGTTTCACTAAGAGAAAAATCCAATGTATTAATAGACATAAAGGGAACAACTGAATTCTAAATCTCTGGAATAAAAGAATTTAACTCTGAATACTGAAGGAAGAGTCTTTGGCATCTTTAGAAATTTATTTTCCAAGAATTACCTTCTTAATGTACCAAAACCACTACTATAAGCTTTGGAAAGAAAATAATTTGTCAAAATAAAATATCACTTGTACAGATGGGTAATGAATGACAGGAAAATCTCCTATTAACTTTCAATAAGATTGCTATAATACCCTGTTAAAAATTTTGATGGAAGAGGGAAGAAAGAAGGAAAAGGAGAGGGTGAAGGAGGGAGAGGGGGAATAGCATGGAGAGAGGAAGAAAAAGACAATGCTTGGTTATTAAAGCTAGTACCACAGCGCCACCTATAGCTCCTATGGCAGGGATGTGTTGAATTCAGTGATAGAAAACTAGGTCACATAATCATGCTTTTAAAACTACCTCAGCATTTTTTTTTAAAGCCATGTGAACTGTATGAGAACACTGAAGAACACTGACTGGTGAGATTTAATATGTAACTACCAGGAGAGTAAAACAAAGTTAACAACTGTGGCATAGAAGGAGGTAATAGGACTATTTTTCTAATGCCCATGACAAGACAGTCCTAAAATGGTTTGAGTAATCTACACACAATATATGCAGATATTAAAAAAAAAAAAAAACCCTCTTGGAGCTACCAACCAAAGCTCAAGGTTAAGAAGTCTATCTGCTCTTTACTGATAA
The DNA here is from genome assembly GCF_031878675.1 of Megascapheus bottae. Lineage (NCBI taxonomy): Eukaryota > Metazoa > Chordata > Mammalia > Rodentia > Geomyidae > Megascapheus > Megascapheus bottae. The sequence goes on from NC_143525.1 coordinate 16,958,026, forward strand.
CTATCAAAGTCATTAAACATGATAATGCAAAAGGATTTTTAAAACTGCTCATAAGTTAATGAAATATGGACTTGCTATACTGAATAATAGGAAAAAGCAAAACTGAACTTGCCAAGGTAACTGTTGCTCAATAGCCCTAGCTCTGCAGACAAAGGTACTGTTTCTTTAGACTATTTAATCCCACTCACCCACTCTCGACACACACTACTCGGGCAATTTACAATTGGATATCGTTAGGTCTTCTTGATGCCTGTCAAATTGTCTAACTTGATAAAATCCAGTAGGAAGACTGAAAAAGTCACCAATATTGTCTCCTAAAAGTTGGACATACCTGGTTTGAGGTCATAGTGTATGATGGGAGGTTTTATTTCATTTAAGTACTTTAAAGCATTCACAATCTGCATGATAATGGATCGGGCCTCTTTCTCCGACATTAATTTGTGCTGTTTCAGGTAGAAGTCCAGATCATTTCCCTCACAGTATTCTAATACTGTACAAAACCTAAAGACAAACAAACCGACATTTAACCTTGGAGTAAGAACAAGCAGATTACAACTATCTCAATCACTCCTAACATAACTACTAGCTTCTCTCATTCCTTTCTCCTTTGTCCCTTAAAATACTTTTCCTTACTCAGTATCCACCATCTGCTATGTCACAGGAAAAGAGCTTGCTCTCTTGAAAAGCCTCTTGTAACCTTCAATGGTGGTACTCACTGCTATACAGTTCACCAGGGTATAACTCTTCTTGAATCTACACAATTAAAGACACTGGCAATAACTATAATGTACATGAGTTAAACATTTTCTAGGAAAGTTCTCCTTTACATACCACATCATATACCCATTTCTCCTTGTAAACATTTTATATAAATCTGAGTACTGACACTGAGAAATATCTAGGGTTTTTTCGGATCCCCAAAATGAATAGTATACTATATCTCTAAGGAGTTGTATACACCACTGCACTGTTACTATATGGTATGGGTTCTTTTTATGGTTAATATATCATACAGACCCACATTTAAAATTATACACCACTGGTAGCATTACAGGATACATGTCTATCTTCCAAGGTGTTAAAAACTGATGTAAAGCCAGGCACTGGTGGCTCATGCCTATAATCCTAACTACTCATGATGCTGAGATCAGAAGACAGTGGCTCAAAGCCAGCCTGGGGGATGGGGTGGGGCGAGGAGGAGAGTCTATTAGACTCCTATCTCAAGTACCAAAAAAAAGCCAAAAGTAGACCTCAAGTACTAGTCCACAGCAGAAATGCTCAGAGAAAGCACTCAAGCCCACAATTTAAGCCCAAATAGAAAGCAAATGTAGCTGAGCACGGTGGCTCATGCCTATAATCCTAGCTTCTCAGGAAGCTGAGATCTGAGGATCAAGATTCAAAGCCAGCTGGGGCACAAAAGGACCTGAGACTCTTATCTCCAATTAATCTCTAGAAAATGGGAAGTGGAGCTTGGCTCAAGGGTAGGGTGGTAGTCTTGAGCTGAAGAGCTCAGAGACAGTGCCAGGCTGAGTTCAAGCCCCATGACCCTCCCCCCCACCAAAAAAACAAAGATAAATAACAAACAAACAAACAGGTATCCCCCTTAGCATCCTAGGGTGTCTGAGCATCCCGGCAAGCCCTGAGATATTATTACCTTTTGAACTAAGGTTCTAACAATGTCATGTCAATCAGTCAGGTCTAGCAAGAAAATAAAAACCACTTGAGTGTTTAAGACAGAAAACAGGTTTTAATTCAGGAAACTGATCACACAAATGATGGAAGATCTGTGAAGACAAATTGGCCAGAGAGGCACCCCAGCCATCATCTACAGCAGGAAGCCTTTAACAACCCGAGACCAGTAATCAGAGGAAGACAGTACAACCAGAATTCACATTACCAAGGAAACTCAGCTGAACCTAGATGGACAGCAACTGACATATGAGTAATTAAGCACAAACTACAAGGGCGAACTTCCTTCCTTAATATAGAGCAGGGAAAGGGCAAGCCGGTCAGCACTAGTGCTGGGGTGTTTAGAGTATAGTCTCTGATCCGAAGTGCTACAATCTGAGACAGACTTTCACAATGGTGGACTAATTCTATGATCAGCATGAAGCATAGAAACAAAACCTCACTTTTAATAATCAAACTATGGTCTGACTTATTTTTGGTGAAAATTCATCATACACAAATGGGAAGAACAAAGCTACAAGAATAGTATGGAATCAACTCAATCACAATAGCTAAACACTTGTAAATAATTTTAAACAGAAGATACTGAGCAAGTCATTATATTTATCTTTGAAATGGTTTTCCTATTTACACTTTAGGGGTCAGAAGAATCCCTACTCAAAGAAAGGAGTCTACTCAAAGCGATGTCACCTGACAGGTTACTCCCTCTCCTACTTTCTACCTAAGGTATTTTTTTTTTTGAATGACATTCAGAAACACACATTATACGCTTGGTACAAGAGCTCCTCAATGTAAAAGGAAAATCGCAAGAATTCTGGGGTAAGTCTAAATGTGGGCTCGTTGTCTATGCCATCTAACACAGCTGTTGGTTGAACAGAATAAAACTCCTAGAATCATTCTAGGAGGCTAAGGAGATACCAGTAGACCGCATCTAGGATATGTTTTTCCAACTCAGGCGAGGCTCCTACAGAGAAACATTTTCTAAATGTTTGTAATGTTCCTAAACTCTTAGATAAGCCCACAGGCTTGAGAACTTACTTGCTATGCCAGGTAATAATATAGAGGATTACTTAAAAATTGCCAAAGATGGGCCGGGAGTTTGGCCTAGTGGTAGAGTGCTTGCCTAGCATGCACGAAGACCCAGGTTCGATTCCTCCGTACCACATACATAGAAAAAAGCTGGAAGTGGTGCTGAGGCTCAAGTGGTAGAGCTCTACCCTTGAGAAAGTCCAAGGACAGGGCTCAGGCCCTGAGCTCAAGCCCAAGACGGGCAAAAAAAAAAAAAAAAAAAATTGCCAAAGATCTCACATAAGTCTTGATTTCACTGCTAGGGTAAATGGAGTCGACTTACGAGTCAGTGTCCAGTGAAAAGTAATCATACAGCTTAACTATTCTGGGATGATCCAGTTCTTTGTGAATCCGGTATTCCCTACACGCATGCCTGTAAACAGAACAAAAAATGAAGAAGGCATTTGAGAACACTATTGATAAAATTATAGGTATATATTTGAGTATATATTACTTGAATATTGGTTAAATGAATAGATGTCAACCTTGGTAGTTTTCTGCTATTGCTGTTTTATCATTTGTTTTTGTTTTGTTGTTGTTTGAACTCTGGGCCTATGTGTTGGCTGTCCTTGTGCTTTTTCAGCTCACTGTACCACTGAGCCATAGCTCCACTTCTGGCCTTTGGTAATTAACTGGAGATAAGAGTCTCATGGAGCCAGGCGCCGGTGGCTCATGCCTATAATCCTAACTACAGACGAGGCTGACATCTAAGGATCACAGTTCAAAGCCAGCCCAGGCACTAAAGGCCATGAAATTCTTATCTCCAATTAACAACCAGAAAACCAGAAGTGGCACTCTGGCTCAAAGTGGTAGAACACTAACTTTGAACTGAAGAGCTTAGGGACATTGCCCAGCATAATCTACCGAACTTGGTCTTTTGCTTTTTGGGCAAGTATGTTAGATTGAAGCTACATGCAAAAAAAAAAAAGAAAAAATCACAAATAAAAAGGGCTTGTTGTATTTTGTTCCAACAAATGTAAAATTTATAGAAATTTGAAATATAAAGAAATGTTCGTATATAATGATGGGAGCCCCAAGGATGGGGCAACAAAGGACATCTTAACTTGTCCTATTGTCCTCCACCTCATACATGGTGCAAACAAGTACACACCTGTAGGAAGATGGGAAGAGGGCATAGAATAAGTAGAAGGTGAACTGAGCAACTCAGGGGCAGTGGAAGGACGGAGGGAGGGAATGGGAAGAAGGGAGGGAACAGCTGATACTAAGCAACAGGAAGGAAATGTATGTATCACCTGATCAGGAAGAAATAATTTTATTAATAATGTTTGAAGAGTTAAACTTCCTTCCTATGTAAAACTTGAGTCCTATGCATTTTATATTATTCATAAGCTGTATAAATCAGAATAATGATCCCTATCAGTGTGAATATAAAAATTATGCATGTAATTACCTAATTTCAATAAGGGAGGGGGGGGGAAGAAATGTTCTCTTAGAAAAATTTAATACGTTGATTACACACCTGTAATCCTAGCTACTCAGGAGGCTGAGATCTGAGGATCATAGTTTGAAGCTAGTCCAGGCAGGAAAGTCTGTGAGACTCCAATACCCAGTTAAATAAACAAAAGTCCAAAGTAGAGCTATGACTCAAGTGGTGGAGTTAAATTCAGCAAATATGCTCAGGGACAGCACTCAGGCCCTGAGTTCAAGTTCCAGGACAGCCACACACACACACACACACACACACACACACACACACACACACACACACACACACACACACACACACACACACACACACACACACCTCTTTAATATGGATCAACAAATCATGGACATTCACTTAATTACATCTGCATTGAGTATGCAGACTTTTCAACAATTTAAATAGCATTTATGTTGTATTAGGCATTGTAAGTTCTCTAGAGTGTCATACATGAGGGTGCACACAGGTTTTATAAACATTGTGCCATTTTAAAAGAAGAACTTAATAAACAGTATTTTGGTATCTGTGGGGGATCCTGGAACAAATCTAACATGAATTTAAAAGTACTTTTGTGCCTTAAAATAATTTTCTAAGATTATAAACAAAAATGTATGGCATAATATGACATTTAATACTGAATTTTCAAATAACAGAATATATTCATGCAGTATAATTACCAATAATTTTTCAAGTGTTTGGTAGTTTTTATTTATTGGGGGGGGGCAGGATTGGTTGTAGGGCTTGAACTCTGAATCTGGAAGCTATCCCTGAGCTCTTCAGCTCAAGGCTAGCATTCAACCAACGAGTTACAGCACCATTTTCGGTTTTCTGGTGGTTAATTGGAGGGAAAAGTCTCACTGACTTCTGTGCCTGGGGTGGCTTTGAACTACAATCCTCAGATCTCAGCCTCCTGAGTAGTTAAGATTACAGGCATGACCCACAGGCACCTGGCCAAGAATTTAGATTTTATTTACAAAAATAGTGTGAGAAAAGCATTTCTTTCTTTCTTTCTTTTTTTTTTTTTTTTGGCCAGTCCTGGTCTTGGGCTTAGGGCCTGAGCACGGTCCCTGGATTTTTCTCAGGGCTAGGGCTCTACCACTTGAGCCACAGCACCACTTCTGGCTTTTTGCTACGTATGTGGTACCAAGGAATTGAACCCGGGTCTTCGTGCACACTAGGCAAGCACTTTACCACTAGGCCAAATTCCCGGCCCAACATTTTTTTTTTTTTTCTATCCAAGTAGTTTGCTTCTCTTCTGTTAATCTTGTGAGAATTCTTTTTCTGAGAAGTTCCTGCTTTGGCCAGGTGATTTGGCCCTTGCTAGTTACATCTTAGTTATATCCTTTTCCTGCTGCATTTTAATTAAGACATTCTATTGGAGACTCCTTGAATTTAATTATATCTTGTCAATTAAGCCATATCTGTTTGTAGCTTGTACACCTAACTCAGCCAGTGTGAGCAGAGGGGCAGGGCCCACTGAGTTAAGGCTAAAAAGGGAGAAGCCTGCCTGCTCTGTGTGCTTGCTTTTTGCCCTGCCAAGTTCCTTTTGACTTGGTGTCCTTATTCTGACATCACACTCCAATATCCCAAGTTGAGCTATTTCTAACAACAGTAACTGGGCTAGAGATATAGATTAGTAGATTTCCCAGCTTGTGCAAGACCTCAGGTTCATTCTAAAATAAAAAGCATAAAAATAAATAAATAAATAAATAAAAATTAAATAAACAGGCAATTCTGCATGATCTAGTTTAGAAATATTTGTTTAAGGAAAAGCTAAAAAAAAAAAATAAATAAACTTTCCTGATGGAAACTTTAGGCTTATTTTTGAAGCTGCCACTCTGGGCAATCTTTACTTTTTTAATGTTTCATTTCCTTGTTACATCTTCTATAGAGAAAAAAATGGGCCAACATGGCAGAGTAGTGTGAGACCCTTACTGCATGAGTAAGCAAGAACCTCGTTCCCAGAGCTATGGTTTACTTGTCTTGGGTGCAAAGTTCAGAAAAACACCCCTTAGTTATAAGCATACACGGCTTTGGCTCAAGCCCTTTACCAAGGTAGCACCATAGCTGCCGTTTTGGGTTTGTTTGATATGGTTTCATTGTTATTATGAAGGTGATATACAGAGGAGTTGCAGTTATGTAAGTCAGGTAAAGAGTACCTTTCTTTTTGGACAGTATCATCCCTTCCCTGGCTCCTTCCCAGGTTTTCCCTCCCATTGCAGCTATCTTTTTGAATATATCAAGATTCTACATAATATTACATTGGGGCTGGAGGGGGCGAGGGTGGTGTACTGATGCTTAAAAAATAAGCAGATCATTGCTCAAATCAGAAATCACTTGAAAATGCTTTTTAACTCTGCAATTAATTATCCTGTACATTTCAAAGGACAAGCCAATTTCTCTGTGAAAGAACAGAAAATAGAGGAAACCAAGAATCAAAGAAACAATCTTTCAAAATCCTCACCATTGAAGGAATCTGCCAAGCCTCACTGGCAGCAGTAGCTACTCAGTGACATCAATCTCATAGCCAGAGGCTGGCTCCATTGGTAGAGTACCAGCTACTAGTAAATTCACAGCCAGGTTTGACTGGGTAGTTCCATACATGCTCAACATTTCAGTTATCATCCAAGGGATCAATGCACATCGTGAATGGAGACTTAAGGCAGGAGAGACCCTCTACACTTTTAGCCTATTACAGGTAGATATACAATTTAAATTTAAAAACCCTTGCTTTCACTTTAGAAAAATTAGAAGTTTCAGCCAGGGCTGGTAGCTACTCAGCCCTGAGTAGCTATAACTCTAGCTACTCAAGAAGCTGAGATCTGAGGATCCCGGTTCAAAGCCAGCCAGAACAGGTAAATTGTGAGATTCTTATCTCCAATTAACCACCAGAAAACTGGAAGTGGCGCTGTGGCTAAGTGGTAGAATGCTAACCTTGACCTGAAGAGCCCAGGCCAAGTTCAAGCTCCACAACCGACAAAAAGAAAAATAAAAAGGAAATTAGAAGTTTCATACAAGAATATACTGATTTAGCTATAAACTTTTGTTTTGTTTTGTTTTGCCAGTTCTGGGCCTGAGCTCAGGGCCTGAGCACTGTCCTTGGGCTTTCTCAAGGCTAGAGCTCTACCACTTGAGCTTCAACACCACTTCCAGCTTTTTTTCTATGTGTGTGGTACCAAGGAATCGTACCTGGGTCTTCATGCATGCTAGGCAAGCACTCTACCACTAGGCCAAACCCCAGCCCCAACTATAAACTTTTGATAGGTAACTTTATAGGCCATGCTCCCAGCCCCGTAACTAATATTCTTTGAATGCAAAAGTAATATAATTAGCCTTTTTTAATTTGAGAAAAGAAGGAAAAGAGGAAAGGATGGTAAAATCGAACTGAACATTCAACAAAAGAAGAATTTTTCAATTCTAAGTTTCCTTTTTTTTTTTTTTTAACCCATATGATCTGATTCCAAACGGGCCTGGGAAAGTACCTTGATGAAAGAAAATACAATTTTAAAAGACAGTACTATGTAGAGGAATAGCATTTTTATATTTTATAAGGTTACCCCATACCAAAGGTACTATTTTTCAGTGTTTAACAAAACATTATTGAAGCGTTCTTCCAAATGTTGTATGTTTGAACTAAGCCTTCTTTATGTGCAAATGTGTTAATGACACCCAATTCACCGTTATTATTGCTTAAAATTCATAATGACTTCTTATCACTTACAAAGTAAACTCTTTCAAAGAAAAGTAGAAATGTTGAAAAATTCCTCCCAAGCAAGAAGGTCAGAATCATTTTGCACACTCTCTCCCCGATGTGTTTGTCAACTGAGAAACAAACTCTGACCAGAGGGCTTTCCACACTCTTGGAGGTACATTGAGTCCTACTGGTGAAGGGAGAGTCAGAAGGCAAATGGGCAGCTGTGCTGGAACAGCAGAGCTAGGGCAAAGGGGATAGACTTGCTTTCCCTGACAGACCCCAATCCTACCCACCAGGGCTAAAACTCACTATCCAAATGTGTTTAGTAGGGACATAGCCTGGTAACTCCTGTCTGAAAAGTCTAGATCAGCTGACAGCTCTCCTGAAATTACTAGGGTCTTCTTAAGGTCAGCCTAAAAGCTGGATTGTAAAATAGAAAAATATGTACAAGCCTTGGTATAGAAGCTGTATTTTCAATGTTGACCATTATTCAGTCAATTGGTATAGAGAGGCCAATGCACAGGTAAGCTACAGAAAAAGCACTAACGATGACTTGGTCTGACACTATTAGCCATTTACAAGCCTCAATATAAAAGTGATAATTCTCATTTATAAATGGCCTGAATAATGTGTGCTTTTCTTCACCAAAATGCTCCTGGCATGCACTACTGCATACCATTCTTCCTAGACTTCAAGTGACTGGAATGCACTTGTAATAATGCATCTGCTTGTCACACATGCACAGAACTACGTGAAGGTACCCATCACCCCCTCTTCCTACCTCTGTTAATCCTAATTTCTCTTAATATTGCACAAAACCTCTCTGGAGTCCAAAGTTGGGTTCCACTGCCAATAGGCTCAGAGTGCAGCTCAAGTCACAAAGAGATTGTTTATAGCAAGCACAAGGCCCCAAGTTCAAATCATATCACTCAATTTAAAAAAAAGTGTGTGAGTGTGTGTGTGTGTGTGTGTGGTAGGGGTGGGATGGGGATGGGATGAGAATCCCTGGTAAGTACCAGGTATAAAGTAAGAGTTGCATTGGTTTAGGTCCCAAGAACTGTCTTATAACAAAATAAATACTTGGGTTTCCTCTAAAGACTTAGAAGTCAACTAAAAGGCTTTTCGCTCTCCTCATCTCTGTCCCTGAAATATGAGAAAAAGCACAGATCTGAGTGTCTCTATCATCAAGAGGTGTTTGTTTCTATCAAAAGGAGCTTGTTTCCTTCTTTCAGGGGCAAGATGTGTCTCATTCAATATATGTACCTCTCACATGAAAACACAGGACAGCCCAGTGGGAAACCTAAAGGAAAATGAAGTCTGGGGCTCCCAAAGCAAATGAACCATTGAACTCTGGTGTTCTGAAGCTGCAGACAAACTTGATACTGGTGAAACAAAGAAATTCACAGCTGTATCTCTAAAGAAAACACCCTCTGAAACCTCTCATCCCAAAGAGGATGCACTCCACTTACACTCTGAAGATAAGCAAACACATGGAGATAAGGGACACTCAGAATTTTGAAATGGGCAAACTATGCTGGGGCAGGAGCATGGCACTAAAGGCTGAGTAAATCAAGCACAAACACTGAAGCACACTACAAGCCCCCTCCCCCATTGTGTCCTATATAACTAAAGGACTGAGGAAGAAGCGTTCCAGGGTCCAGACTATTAAGGGACACTCTCAGTTGGTTTCTATATACCCATAGCAATAGTTTCTGAGGCTTACTTGTTTATTGTAGCTATTTTTAGATACAATAGAAAAGGGAGTTAAAAGCATGGGTTCTGTTCGACAGCCAGTGAACAGTTACTCAAATAGTGTTTACACTTCTCCCCATCAGTAAGAGGTAAAGTATATTCAAATATATATCCAAGGGCAATTAGGAAGATTAAACAAAACAAACATCTAGATCTCTTGGCACTATGTTCAAAGTTATTATTAAATTTAGGGGGAAAAATCAGATACTTTAGTATCACTTACTTGTGGTAATTCTCCTTTTTCTCATCTCTCCAGTTTTTATTTAACTGGTGAATTTTCACAGCTACGTATCTTTGCTCTGTTAGGTCAAATGCCTATAAAGAAAAGGAATAGATTGTATTATGAATAAACATTAACAAGAATGCTTGAGAACTGACAACAGATAAATACAAAGTTCAGAATACAAAATATTAAATAAAAACATCAGCAAATGACAACAGATCACATAATTCCTTCAGTGTTGCAATCATCTTGAAACTGTGATTAGATAATTTAGAAGTCTCCAGACGCACTGGCACCAAGGGGTTTAGAAGACAAACCAAGCAAACACCACAAACAGAAAGCCAGCACATGCCTAACCCTGCTTTTCCCAGCAATGTTCCTTGGATAGTGCCCTCCTCCTATCAGACCTTCCTCCCTTAGGTTGTCTATTACCCCTTCAGCTGATACTAGGACTTCACATGCCCCAACAGAAAGCCTTCCTGCTTTTGAAATCCGGAGGAGGGCTGGGAATGTGGGCTGGTAGTAGAGTACTTGCCTAGCATTCATGAAGTCCTGGATTTGTTTCCTCAGTACCACATAAATAGAAAAAGCTAGACTGAATGGTGCTGTAGCTCAAGTGGTAGAATACTAGCCTTGAGCAAAAGAAGCTCAGGGACAGTGCCCAGGCCGTGAATTCAAGCTCCAGGATGGAAAGGAAAAGGAAAGGGAAAGGGAGAGGGAGAGGGAGAGGGAGAGGGAGAGGGAGAGGGAGAGGGAGAGGGAAGGGGAAGGGGAAGGGAAGGGAAGGGAAGGGGGAAGGGGAAGGGGAAGGGGAAGGGGAAGGAGAAGGAGAAGGAGAAGGGGAAAGGAAAGGAAAAAGGAAAGGGAAAGGAAAAGGAAAAGGAAAAGGGAAAAGGAAAGGAAAGGGGAAAGGAAAAGGGAAAGGAAAGGAAAGGAAAAAATTAATCCATCTAGAGGACTCACACTGCCTGCCTCATAGAGAAAACTCCTCAGGATGCAACTTTCTAGCATAACTGTTTCCAAAAACTCTGTAATTTGGTACACTGTATTTATTTTTATTATTTATTTTTTGTTGGTTGTGGGACTTGAACTCTGGGCCTGGGCGATATTCCTGAGCTCTTCAGCTCAAGGCTACTGCCCTACCCCTAGGCCTGGGGCGTTGTCCCTAAGCTCTTCAGTTTAAGGCTAGTGCTCTACCCCTTGAGCCACAGCCCTACTTCCCCTTTTCTAGTTGTTAACTGGAGATAAGACTCTCAGGTCCTTTTGTGCCTGGGCTGGCTTTGAACCTTGATCCTCAGATCTCAGCCTTTTGAGTAGCCAGGATTACAGGTGTGAGAAAAATATAAATAAAAAAAAAAAAAACAAAAGGTAGCCCTGCAATTACTTTCTATCCTGACATAGAGTGAATAGTTTCTAGCTATAACAAGGCTTGAAGCTAGTCACCTTAACAAGCAGGATTGTGAGTTTTGAGGCTAGCCTAAGCAAGATTCTATCTCAAAAGCAAACAAACACCCAGTCCTGAAGAGTTGGGTGCATAGCTTTGGCAGAGTAAGGGTATAGGTTCTTAGGTTCTTTTGTTTTCAGTCAGTCATGAGGCTTGAACCCAGGGTTTGGGCCCTGTCCCTGAGCTCTTTTACTCAAGGCTAGTGCTCTACCACCTAGAGCCCTAGAGCCACTTCCAGTTTTCTGACGATTAACTGGAGATAAGAGTATCATAGACTTTCTTGCCAGGCTGTCTCAGCCTCCCAAGTAGCTAGATTATAGGCATGAGCCACTGGCTCCCCCCGCTAGATTCTTAGGTCTTGATTAAAAGCTAACTTACTAGCAGGGTGCCAGTGGCACATGCCTATAATTCTAGCTATTTAGAAGGCTGAGATCTGAGGACTGTGATTCAGAGACAGGAAAATTCATGACACTTCTCTAATAAACTACCAAAAAAGCCAAAAGTAAAGCTGTCACTTAAGTGATAGGATACTAGCCTTGAACAAAGTTCAGCCTGGCCCTGAGTTCAAACCCCAGGACTAGAAATAAATAAATAAAGGAACAAGGGCCGGGAGTTTGGCCTAGTGGTTAAAGTGCTTGCTAGCATGCATGAAGACCTGGGTTCGATTCCTCGGTACCACATAAATAGAAAAAGCCGGAAGTGGTGCTGAGGCTCAAGTGACTGGCAAAATAAATAAATAAATAAATAAATGAACAACAAAAAAAAAACAAAAGAAAACAGTCTCAGTGTAGTTCGGTTGGAGTGTTTCTAGCATGTGTGATGTCCTTGGTTTGATCTCTAGTGAAGCATCAGATTTTATAGTTTCTACCTAAATGAAAGTTTTTATTTATGCTAAAGATTTCACAGGCTAGCCAATGTGGTGGTTCATGTCTATAATCCTAGCTACTCAGGATGCCGAGATTTGAGGATTAAGCTTCAAAGCAAGCAGGGGCACAAAAGGACCCGAGACTCTTATTTCCAATTAACCTAGAAAAGGGGAAGTAGGGTTTGGCTCAAGGGTAAGGCAGTAGCCAGAGCTACAGAGCCCAGGAACAATGCCCAGACCCAGGGGTAGGGTGGTAGCCTTGAGCTGAAGAGCTCAGGGACAGCGCCCAGGTTGAATTCAAGCCCCAAGACCCATAAAAAAGAGAAAAGATTTCACAGGCTAAAGCTATAATTCAGTAGAACATTTGCGTAGCATGTACACAAGGCCCTGGATTCAATCTCGTAGCATTACAAAAAAAAAAGTAAAAAAAAATAAACAAGAGAAAAGCTTCTCACATATACTAAAATTCTTATGGTCCAAAGTCACCTCAGAATAAATATTATGCTTTAGTAAACAGATGAACATAGTTATGCAGCAATAACCACTTAATAAACCAATTCTGCATTTTATAGCCAGGTGCTGGAAATATGTGTATCTGTAGCTATATTTAAAGCTGGTAAAATATCAGCTGGAGAAGCAAAGCACCAGCAGCTCACACCTACAACCCTAGCTCTTTAGGAGGCTGAGACAGGAGGACTGTCATTCAAAGCCTGTGCAGGAAAAATCCATGACTCTTATCTCCAATTAACCAACATAAAGAAAGCCAGAAAGGTAGCAGTGTATCAAATGGTAGAGCACTAGCAAAATGCTCAGAGACAGTACCAAAGCCCTCAGGTTCAAGTCCCAGGATTGGGGGGGGGGGGGTGGGGGTCAAACAAGCACAAGTGGCTCACACTTACAATCCTAGATACTAAGGAGGCTGAGATCTGAGGATCAAAGTTCAAAGCCAGTCCAGGTAAACAAACCCAAGAGACTCTTACATTCAATTAACTAGCATAAAACCAAAAGTGGAGGTGTGGCTCAGGGGCACCCTTGAATAGAAAAGGCTGAATGAAAGCAGAAGGCTCTTAGTTCAAGTCCCAATACCTGTACCAAAGCCAAGTATGTTTGTCTTGTCGATTACTAATTTTTCCAAGTTGAAAAATTTATTGGAAGTAAACTTCCTAGTGATAGCTTCTTAACATTTTTAAATTCAACTCATGGATTATTAACCCACTGTTATCACTATTCTGTTATCACATATCTTCCAAACTAGTGATAGCCTTTGTATTGGGTTATCATACTTACCTTGTAAACTTCACTGAAACCTCCTCTACCCAAAAGATGTAACAACAAATATCTGTCATTTAGCGTTGGATGATCTTTAAATCTGTGGAAAATAGGGAACATGTAACACTCTGAAGTCAAGCAGAGCTTTTAATGGTTCAAATAGGAAGTAAAACTGCAACAAACCATGATGGCTACAGAGCCAGAGGTATAAGTAGCTACAATTAGATCTTCTGTCATTCTTACTAGCTCTCCTGCTACAAAATAAGAAGTAGTTTTAGACTAGAGGATGAATGCTCAAAACTGCTACTTAACTCTTCCAAAGGATTTAAGAATCACATACTCTTACCATTTTGAAACTATATAGAGTAAAATTCAAAGGCAGTATTTTCTGCCTTCAAAATGGATAATTACAAAGTGAGATGTATGGTCTATGTAGAGTCATTTCTCTATTTCTGACTTTCTTCCTTCCTCCTCTGTACTTGTTATTTTTATTTTTGGGACAATCTTCTATGTAGCCCAGACTATCTTTGAGTTCATGCTACAGTCTCCCAAACGTAGAGGTTATAGATCTACATACACCACCATATCCAATTCATTTTTTTCTCTTTAAGACAGAATAGCTATGATTCCAGCATATTCTACAAATGCGATTCCATCTTGGTGCCTGCCTGTAATCCTAGCAGTCAGGAGGCAGAGGCAGACAATCATGAATTCAGGGATAGCCTGGCTTAATAGCAAGTACCTGTCCCGAAAAACATGGTCTAGGGATATGGATACATGGTACCATATTTGCTAATATGTGTAAAGCCTTGGATTCAAACCCTAGTGTCATAAAATGAAACAGGATCCAATTGGGCACAAGTGGCTCACACCTGTAATCCCAGGAGGCTGAGACCTGAGGATCACGGTGTGAAGCCAGACTGGGCATGAAAGTCTGTGAGACTCATATCTCCAATCAACTACCAGAAAACTGGAAGTGTAGCTGTGGCACAAGTGACAGAGCAGAAGAGTTCAGGGAAAGCACCCAGGCCCAGAGTTCAAGCCCCAAGATCAACCCCCCTCCCTTCCAAAACAAAACAAAAACAAACAAAAACCAGGATCCTACCCCAAGTCACTTGCCTAACAATATTATGAAGAAATGGCATATTCTGATAAAATTTAACATATATGTTATACAACAAATAGAAAATGGTCCCAAAGGCTCAAAGGTGTAGTCCCCCAACTGCTGTCCCTATTTTCAAGTGGATCATGAGGACAACTGGGCTATCAAGAAATGGTGCCTAGTGGAAGTACAGTAATTGAGTGTGCCTTTATCTAATCACTCACAGTTCCCATGCAGGGTAACTTTGCTCTGCTATTCACTCTTGGCCAAAATGTCATATGTCTTACCCACCCACAAGCCCAAAACAACGAAGTCAAGTGACTATTAAACTATAGACCAAAATAAGTGTTTCCGTCCTTGTTTTCTCAGGTATTTTGTCTCAGAAACAAAAATCTAACATATTGCTTTTCTGATCTTAAAACAGCATTTATCTTAATCGTAAAATCACTGCATTTTGACTTAACAGAGTAGCATGCCTGGAGTGGCGGGGGTGGGGGGGCACAACAACAAATGCAATGAAGTGGTTTGTATTAGATGGATCCAAATTTGAGTCTTTGTTATGGACTCTTCGTCAAACTAAATTTCTCTAAGCTTGTTTTCTTTTTTGTATGTTACAAATGATAGGGCTGAGAATGTAGTTTAGTGGTAGAGTGCTTGCCTAGCATTCATGAAGTGTAGGTTCAATTCCTCAGTACCACATACACAGAAAAAGAAGTCAGAAGTGGTGCTGTGGTTCAAGTGGTACAAAGTTAGCCTTGAACAAAAAGAAGCTCAGGGTTAGTGCCCAGGCCTTGAGTCCAAGTCCTAGAACTGGCCAAAAATTGATAAGAATGTAGACATTTAGCACCATAGCACCATATTTGATATACAAGATGTCTCTGTGAATGTCAAGTACTGGTACTTGACACTTGGCAAAGGAGTAAGCCATGTCTGACAATGGACAAACAAGAAGGTTTTGGCTATGTTAAAAAATGCTTCAAGGGCCGGGAGTTTGGCCTAGTGGTAGAGTGCTTGCCTAGCATGCACGAAAACCCAGGTTCGATTCCTTGGTACCACATACTTAGAAAAAGCCAGAAGTGGTGCTGAGGCTCAAGTGGTACAGTTCTAGCCTTGAGAAAAATCCAAGGACAGTCCCCAGGCCCTGAGCTCAAACCAAGACTGGCAAAAAAAAAAAAAAAAAAAAAAAAAAAGCTTCAAATTGGGGCCGGGAGTTTGGCCTAGTGGTAAAGTGCTTGCATGAAGACCCGGGTTCGATTCCTCAGTACCACATGCATAGAAAAAAGCCAGAAGTGGTGCTGAGGCTCAAGTGGTAGAGCTCTAGCCTTGAGAAAGTCCAAGGACAGGGCTCAGGCCCTGAGCTCAAGTCCAGGGACTGGCCAAAAAAAAAAAAAAAAAGCTTCAGGGGCCAAGAGTTTGGCCAAGTGGTTAAAGTGCTTGCCTAGTATTCATGAAGACCTGGGTTCGATTCCTCGGCACCACATACATAGAAAAAAAAGCCAGAAATGGTGCTGAGGCTCAAGTGGTAGAGCTCTAGCCTTGAGAAAGTCCAAGGACAGTGCTCAGCCCCTGAGCTCAAGCCCAGGACTGGCAAAAAAAAAAAAAAAAAAAAAAAAAAAAAGCTTCAAACTCAAACATATGTGAGAAAGAACAGTAAATGATAAAGTCTCTCTCTCTCTCTCTCTCTCTAGTTTAATTTTCCTATATTCAGGCCTTTAAATGACTTATAAACAAAAATGGACATTAATTTATAATTAATGGGATTCTTTTTTGGGGCGCGTGGGTGCGGGGAAGCTGGGGTACTGGTCCTAGGGCTTGAACTCAGGGTCTGGTACTGTCCCTGAGATTTTTTGCTCAAGGCTAGCACTCTACCACTTGAGTCACAGCTCCACTTCCATCTTTTTTGGTGGTTAGAGAGAAGAGTCTCATGGACTTTCCTGCTCTGAATGGCTTCAAACTGTGATCCTCACATCTTAGTTGTAGGTGTGAGCTACTAGTGCTGGCTAATTAATGGGAATGTAAAGAGTTTTACTTAAAAATCTCAACACCCAAAAGGCCCTTAAGAGTTATGTGGAAACTAGATGTCATCTCAACCTAATATACTACAATACTACACTGTGCCGTGTTTCCCTTTTTCAAGGCTCCATAGATAATATGAACAGTATATACCCCACCCATTTAGAGTTGCAATGCTGTACATAGTTTCAGAAACTTCTACTTATTTAAAAATGCCATGTGTATGTGTATATATACATATATGTATATACATACTTCGTATATAAAATATATTTACATATTTAAACTAAAGCAGATCATAATTTTGTTAACAAAACTGTTAAACATACAAAAGAACTAAATATACCATGAAAATCATTTACCAAACTTATATTAAAGAAAAATATTATTCTAGACCATTTATGTCAGAAAGTGCTTAGCAACTCCATCCCAATACATCCCAAGATGCTTACTGTGAATTATCTTCATTATGTATCCTTTTTAGTTCCCTGATATGTAGATTTCTAACTCTTTCTAGCCTTTCCAGTTCAGCCTGGATCTCTGCTTCCTCCTGAAAAGGAAAGAAAACAGACTATAGGGAACTGCACAATTTCATTTTAGAGAAATGAAATATATTTCTCTTGTAAAAATCTAAAGGAAAATATTTCATACTAAAAAAGATTAAATCCTCCTCTCCTGTTTACTTGCCTGGACATAAACCATTTTAAGCGTCTGTGTTAACTCTTCACAAATGTTTTGTGCATTTACATATGGGCATGTAAATACTTTTTACAAAAATTAGCTCTGTGCCTTCTAGTTCTTTCTCTAGTATGCTTTACACTTGTGTCTTAAGTTCTACTAACTTAGTGCCTGAGAACCCAGTGGGAAAAAAGATATTAACTAATACATGAAGTACACATATGCACGAACATACACATATACACATACACACATACACACACACACACACGCAAAGAGCGGGTTATTAAATGCTTACTGACCACTACTATTCTAAAAAGTATAGGATGTTCTTGAAAATGGGGGTGTAGTTCAGTACTTGTCTAGCATATATTCAAGGTCCTAGATTTATTTGTATTTTGGGGGGGGCGTGGGGGGACTTGACCTCTGGGCCTGGGCACTGCCCTGTGTTCTTCAGCTCATCCACCACTTGAGCCACATTGCCACCCCCAGTTTTCTGGTGGTTAATTGGAGGTAAGAGTCATGGACTTGGGGCCGGGAGTTTGGCCTAGTGGTAAAAGTGCTTGCCTAGCATGCATGAAGACCCAGGTTCAATTCCTCGGTACCACATACATAGAAAAAAGCCGGAAGTGGTGCTGAGGCTCAAGTGGTAGAGCTCTAGCCTTGAGAAAGCCCAAGGACAGTGCTCAAGCCCTGAGCTCAAGCCCAGGACTGGCAAAAAAAAAAAAAGAGTCATGGACTTTCCTGCCCTGGCTGGCTTTGTACCTCCATCCTCAGATCTTAGCCTCCTGAAGTAGCTAGAATTACTGGTGTGAGCCACCAGCACCCGGAAAGACCATAAGTTTGATCTCCAATATCAGAAAAATGGGAAGGAAAAAAAGAAAGAAACATTTTAGGCTGGCATGGTAACCCATCTTTATAATTCCAGGATTGAGGCAGAGTATCAGGAGTTCAAGGATTACCTATGCTAGATAACAAGACTATCTTACAAAACAAAAGAAAACTCAAAAGTAAACAAATAACTCTCAACAGTTCTGTTTGGTGTCTTTCCGTTACATGATGGTTGGCATAATAATGTTTTCTCTACAGCTACTTTACGCCAAAAATAACAGCTGCTATGCGATTTAAAAGAGTACTAGAATTTTAACATTAACTTCAGAATCCTGTGCTCCATGTATTTAAGCTCTACAGGGACAGCCACTTATAAAGCATTGTAATATGGACAGATTAATCTACTAATGTCCACTGAGGAAAGAAGTACTCTCACTGGGAGGCTTGAATTGACCTGAAAACCTAAAGAAATCATTACTATCCTTACATATAGTAACAGTTGATATTTATGATGTCTTCATATTATGATGCCTTCATATGATGCTATTATATTTGCCCAAGTGACCAAATAGATTCTGTGCCAGAAGTAAAATAAAAATCACATTTTCTAGGACCAAGAGTTTGTCCTAGTGGCAGAGTGCCTGCCTACCATGCACGAAGACCTGGACTCAATTCCTTGGTACCACATACATAGAAAAAGCTGGAAGTGGTGCTGTGGCTCAAGTGGCAGAGTGCTAGCCTTAAGCCAAAAGTATCAAAGGAAGGACAGTGCTCAGGCCTTGAGTTAAGATGGGGAGGTGGGGGTGGGGAGAACTCCTTGAGAAATCATATTTTCTCTGGGAAGATTTTCCTACCATACTTACTTTTTTTTCTTAAAAAGTCTTCAATAATTATTCATTTTTATTGGACTAATGGCTCAGTTTATTTTTTTTAATTATCTTTAACTAGTTGTACAAAGGAGTTGCCACTTAAAGCAGTTTATGATCACTATCTCACCCTTTTCAACATTCTCACCCACCCAGCCCAACCCTTCCCTTACTTTTCTTAATTGTATAATATATACATTGAATTCTTAGCTGAATTCTACCTGCTGTTTCCCCTTTCCTACCTCTCACAAGAACCCATTTCCCGGTACCTATTTTGTTATGCTTTGACTTTACCTTTCTAAGGTGTGATAGAATTTGAACTCTCTTTTGAATATGCATATTTCCATGAATATATTTGTAAACACTTTATACCAACCAATGTGTTTACTTACAGGTTTATAGGCTAACTATATACTTACTTTTTTAAGATGACCTAATCTGAGTTTGAAGATTTCTTCTTGCTCATGGTATTCTGCTAATGTTAACCTGAAAAAAAATAACAGAAAATCCAACAATTTACTTGAAATAATGTGTTTAAATAGAAATACTCAAGTATGCTACAAGATTTATTTTGTTTCCAACTGGGCACCAGTGGCTCCCACCTATAATCACAGCTATTCAGGAGCCTGAGATCTGAGGATCACAGTTTGACACCAGCCCAGACAGAAAAGTCCATGATATTCATTTCTCCAATAAACCACAGAGAAAAAGCCAAGAATGGCACTGTGGCTCAAGTAGTACAGCACTGTTAGCCTTAAGTGAATAAGCTCAAGGACAGCACTCATGCCCTGAGTTAAAGCCCCAAGAGTGAGAGGAAAAAGACATATTTGGTCTCTTACTTAAAAAGATGAAAAGACAGTCCAGACAGCAAAGTCTACGAGACTCTTACATCCAATTAATCACCAGAAAACTATAAGTGGCACTGTGGCTCAACGTAGCAGAGCACTCTTAGCCTTGAGAGAAAAGCTCAGGGACGGTGTCCAGCCCCTAAATTCAAACCCCATGACCAACAAAGAAAAAGTATCTTGCAGTCCTCTGGCAAGAAGAAACTTCTATGATTTCTTACATGTGAGGAATAATCAAAAGCTAAGAGTTTAACTTGTAAAACATAAAAATTACTGAGCCAAATTTTTACATTATTTATTAAATTAGTTTTGTTATATATTACTTAGGTAAAAACTCAGAGATTATCTTAAATTATATATATATATATATATTTATTTATTTATTTTATTTTATTTTTCGCCAGTCCTGGGAACTGAACTCAGGGGCTGAGCACTCTCCTTAGATTTTTTCCAGGACAGAGCTCTACCACTTGAGCCACAGCACCACTTCTGGCATTTTGTCTATGTATGTGGTCCCAAGGAGTCAAACCTGGGTCTTTGTTCATGCTAGATAAGCACTCTACCACTAGGGCAAACTCCCGGCCCCTATCTTAAAAATATTTTAAGGTTAATATCCAGTATCTACAGGGAACTCAAGAAACTAATCCCTCCCAAACACAACAAATTATTCACTAAATGGTCAAGGGAACTAAAGAGAGACTTATCAGAAGAAGAGAATAAAATGGCAGAAAAGCATATGAGAAAATGTTCATCATCCATGGTCATAAAGGAAATGTGAATAAAAACAACCCTAAGATACCACCTTTCCCCAACAAGAATGGGCAAGATTTTGAACTCAGACAGTTGCTGGCAGGGTTGTGGAGAAAAAGGAACCCTATTACACTGCTGGTGGGATTGTGAACTAGTTCAGCCACTCTGGAAAGCAGTGTGGAGGTTTCTTAAAGAACTGAAAATTGACCTTCCCTACGATCCAGCCATACCACTTCTGGGCATCTACCCTGAACATCACAACCCAAGATATGATAAGGACACCTGCTCAGCTATGTTTATCCCTGCACTATTCACAATAGCCAGGCGATGGAAACAATCCAGATGCCCTACTGCAGATGAATGGATACAGAAAATGTGGTACACACACACACACACAATGGAATTCTACGTAGCCAACAGACAAGATAAAATAATGGCATTTTCAGGGAAGTGGATGAATCTAGAGTGAATCATGTTGAGTGAGACAAGTCAAGACCAAAGGAACAGAAGTCGCATGGTATCCTTAATATGCGGCTATTAGATCTAAACAGTACAAGAGCGAGGACTCAATATTTGCATACCCAATGCTATAGACATGGTATTGGAAATATAAACACAACTACATAGACATAAAAACCTATGACTGGGGCTGGGAGTTTGGCCTAGTGGTTAAAGTGCTTGCCTAGCATGCATGAAGACCCGGGTTCGATTCCTCGGTACCACATACATAGAAAAAAAAGCCTGAAGGGGTGCTGAGGCTCAAGTGGTAGAGCTCTAACCTTGAGAAAGTCTAAGGACAGTGCTCAGGCCCTGAGCTCAAGCCCATGACTGGCAAAAAAAAAAAAAAAAAAAACCTATGACTATAGATATGCTTTATTTCATAAATTAATATGTATCTATGATATAGAAACCCTTAACCTAATTTTGATTATGTTCTAAAAACTAAGTGCCAGTGATTGTATATAGAGATTCCCTTCTTGAACACTTGTTTGTTATACATGTCATTTGAAATATGATGTAAAAATCAATGTTAATAAATTCTTTAAAAAATATTTTAAGGATGAATAAGTCAACTAACTTAATTGTTCTTGGTAATTTCCAAGACATTTGTTTCCTGTTTGTTTTAAGACAGGGTCTTGCCATGTAGCCTAAGTTGGCCTCAAAACTCATGATTCTCCTATTTAACTTCCCAAGTAACTGGGATTACAGACAGGTGCCATGACATCCAGCCTTCTAGACTCTAATAACCAGGAGAAAGATATAGTAGAAAATTAGAATTCAAAATTTAGACTCTGGCCATGAGACTTTGGGCAAGAAATATTAACCCCTTAACTCACCCACTGGAACAAAGCACAACAAACTAAAGAGGAACAAAGAACAACAAAGCATTATCTATTTATAAGAATTTGAAAAGGATGTTGAAAATTCTATTTGAACCAATTCTCAAGGGTTGACTTGAGGGATAATGGCCCATTTCATGTTCCATATATTCTAGTCATTCTTGTATCTCAAGAATGAACAAGAAGTGCTATCTTTCTTCTCCATCTACCTGCTTCACATTCTAGAAGCACACATGTGAGACTTCAAGGTTTAGACCTCACTGTTGAGACACAATCTAAATAGCAGCGTGAAACAGCCATTTTCCAGCAGGAAGGGCTATAAAAGAGCCTTTGAGGTTTAATTCAAAGAATGGGTAAGAACAAATACATCTAATAGGACTGTTACATTTTCACTGCAAAGAGGTAGAAATACCAAAAAAGAGAAAAAAAGAAAGAAAACTTATAGACAATGGGCCAGGAGTTAGCCTAGTGGTATAGTGCTTGCCTAGCATGCATGAAGACCCGGGTTCGATTCCTCGGTACCACATACATAGAGGCTCAAGTGGTAGAGCTCGAGCCTTGAGAAAAATCCTAGGACAGTGCTCAGGCCCTGAGCTCAAGCCCAGGACTGGCAAAAAAAAAAAAAAAAAAAAAAAAAGAAAACTTATAGACAAGAATTCTTTTCATATGCAAGAGATTCAATATAACAGAACAAGATAATGTGACCCACTCGAAAGACCTGTTTTGGCTTCTGGTCAAGGGAAAAAGCCAAGTCATAGACACTTTTAAATTAAAAACCAGACTAAAAGCCTTCCAGCATGCATTTTACACTGCATTCTAGGCAGCAACTGCCTACTGACACATTCCTGGCCTACAGTCAATTTCAATTATTATTCTGTGGCTAAAATATATTAATCAGATTCATTTATCTGGAGAACTTTTCAAATTTGGACTCCTATTTGGACTTTTAGAAAGAAAATCCTTTACATTTATAGTCTAGTTTTAAAATAATTGTATGAAGACCTTTTTCAAACTTAATTTAGTATGTTTATTCTTCTTATTATTATTATTTTGGCCAAACATGGGGCTTGAATTCAGAATGCTATTCCTGAGCTCAAGGTTAACGCTCCATCATTTAGCCACTATTCCACTACAGTTTTCTAGTCATTCATCAGAGATGACTCTCATGGACTGTCCTACTGATGCTGGTTTTGAACTGTGATCCTCAGCCTCCACAGCAGGTAGGACTGCAGGCACTACTATTTAGCTTACTTGGTTGTTTCGGGTTTTTGTTTTCTTTTGTTGTTTTGGTGGTACTGGGGCTTGAACTCAGGGCCTGGATACTTACTGATCCTAACATTTTTAAGCCAGAGATTGACTTCTGGCTTTTTTGATGGTTAATTGAAGATATGAGTCTCATGGACTTTCCTGAACCTCAGTCCTAAGAGCTCAGCTTTCTGAGTAACCAGGATTACAGGCATGAGCCACCAGTGGCTGGATTATGATGTTTACTTCTTACTACTATATTTATCAATTCACTTCTCCTAAGTTAACTAAAGTCCTAAATTGGGGCTTTATCTTCAAATTCAAACTCGGTTGTTCCTAAAAAAAGGGTCTAATTAAAATAAGCATTCAACATAGATTTATTAAGTGAATGCAAAGAAACGATTTCCCAATACATCAAGTATATATATATACAGGGTAAGGACTGGCATTACTGGAACAGAAGAATTCGCTTTTCTGAGGTTTTTAGAAATACTATCAGTAATATTTCTGAAGTGGACTATAAATTGTGTTTTGTGAACTGATACAAAAGCATTTTAAAAAGGCATATTAGTAAGTTATATAATGCTTTATATTATGTTCTTCTCTTTGGAAACAAAATTTACTTTCAACTAAAAGAAAGGGAGAAATAAAAGGAAAATAAAGTCATTTATGCTCAGGATTTTTGACCCTTCCTATGTCAGATAATTGCAAATAATTAAAATGACTGCAACTTGGGACTGGAAGTGTGGCCTAGTGGTAGAGTGCTTGCCTAGCATGCACAAAGACCCAGGTTCGAATCCTCAGTACTATACATAGAGAAAAGCCAGAAGTGGTACTGTGGCTCAAGTGGTAGAGAGAAAGCCCCCAAAAAACTGCAATTCAATTTAAGGTACTATTGTTGTTATTTTTTTTTAAGCTTATTATAAAAATGTCTTTTTCCTCAAACAACAGCTCCCCCCTGCAAGCTTATTCCTAAGTTTGTTATTAGACAAATGGTTTTTTTGACCAACAAAGTACATTCTTCAGTTTGAAATAGCAGCTAGGCAGTCATAGTAATACACTAGTTTACCATAACCAAGAGTCATGTGTAAACAGTAATTTTTACTGACATCATATTTGTTATGGGTGGTCAAAAATCAAAGAGTAATTTTATTTTTATTTTTTTGGAGGGGGGGGTGGATCATGGGGCTTGAACATGGCCTGGGCACTGTCCCTGAGCTCTTCAACTCAAGGCTACTGCCCTATCCTTGAGCCAAGCCCCACTTCCCGTTTTCTAGAGGTTAACTGGAGATAAGAGTCTCAGGTCCTTTTGTGTTGGGTCAACTTTGAACCATGATCCTCAGATCTCAGCCCCAGAGTAGCTAGGATTACAGGCATGAGCCACTGCACCCCACGTAAACCACTTAATTTTTTAATGGTTTTTATATGAGCTGAACAAAACCATTAATATGAACTGAAGATCTTAAACCCTAAAGATATCTGTAATTTGTAACTGATTCCACTGGCATTCAACAGGATATTTGGATTTGGGGGGAGGGCGTTGCCTCAGTTTATGTCCATAAGAACATACGTCTCATTTTCAGCTCCATTGGTCTTATTTTTCCGCTGCTTCTGCTCGTTGGTTGCTGGAGGGGCCTGACCCATGGCAGGAGGTTTCCGCTTTGCTAACATTTTCCGTTGTCTTTCTATCTCTTCCCTCTGTGAATTTATCCTTTCCTGTTGCCTAGAGATATAAAAGATTTGGCACAGAGAGAAGCAAAATTTTTCTTATCATTGCTATGGAACAAACACAAATAACTTGACATCTACATCTTTGACAAACCAAACCAAACCAAATCAAAATAAAATAATTCTTTAAATCAAATAGAGATTTTTACTTGACCATCAAGGTATAAGAGCTAAATAATTGGTGAATGTTGGTTTTTTTTTTATTTAGTATGTTAACTCTCAGCTTCTTTTCTTCCCCAGTAAGACATAACTTTAAGAGATTAGTTATAGAGAGGGAAAGGGGAAGAAAGAGAGGGAGAGGGAGAGGGAGAGGGAGAGAGGGAGAGGGAGAGAGAGAGGGGGGGGGAGAGGGGGAGAGGGAGAGGGAGAGAGAGAGGGGGGGAGAGAGGGGGAGGGGGAGGGAGAGGGGGAGGGGCAGAGAGAGGGAGAAAGAAAGAAAGAAAGAAAGAAAGAAAGAAAGAAAGAAAGAAAGAAAGAAGGAAGGAAGGAGAGAAAGGAAGAGAGAGGGAGAGGGAGAGAGGAAGAGAGAGAGAGGGAGAGAGGGAGAGGGGGAAGGGGGAGAGAGGGAGAAAAAAAGAAAGAAAAAGAAAGAAAGAAAAAAAGGAGGGAGAGAGGGAGAGTGAGAGACATAGCGACAGATGAACAGACTAGTAACATCTTAAAAGCAGCTGAGAAGGAAAATACCAATTTTCTATTATGACATGTCTTTCAACAGCTAAGAAAACAACTTTAGTAAGAGCCCATTAAAGATTTATATTTCATTAAGAGAAAAAAGCATAAATGTTCTCAATATCTTCCTCAAATTCCACCTAGAAACATACCAAATAAAGAACACACAGGATTGTCTTTTTAGACCATTTATTAACAAACCAAAAAAGTCATTACTGCCCTGTAACCCATTCCCAATTACTAATGCAGTAACACCTAAAGTAATCTTAAAAACAACAACAACAACAACAACCATACAGACAAAGCAAAAGTCTTACAAGTGTGGAGTATTTCAGTGTGTGTGTGTGTGTGTGCGCGCTCATACCAGTTCTGGTCACTGTCCCTGAGCATCTTTGCTGAAGGATAGAGCTCTCTACTGGTTGATCCATGGCTCCTTTTATGACTGGAAACAAGAGTCTCAGACTTTCCTGCTTGAATTGGCTTTGAACTGTGATCACAGATCTCAGCCTTCTTAGGCATGAACCACCAGTGCCCAACTGAGTCCTTTCCTTTTTCCCTTTTCCTTCTTTCTCTTCCTTTCCTCCTTCCTTGTGTACCCCCTCACCTCCCCCCATCTCTGGCTCTCTGTGCTTTCTTCATCCTCCTTTTTTTTGGGGGGGAGGGGCATTCCTGGGCTTGAGCTCAAAGCCTCAGAGCACGGTCCTTGGACTTTCTCAAGGCCAGAGCTCTTCCACTTGAGCCTCAGCACCAACCATTTCCGGCTTTTTTCTCTGTATGTGGTGGTACCAAGGAATTGAACCAGGGTTTTCGTGCATGCTAGGCAAGCACTCTACCACTAGACCAAACTCCTGACTGATCCTCTTTTTTGTGATGAGGCTTTATACTCTCAGTCATCCTGCTTCTATACCAATCCTGGTACTTCAGGTATGAAAATGTACATTTTAAATCCTAATCTAATAACAGTTATTCGCACTATTGGAATTTTAGGACTTAAATGTTGATTCCCTCCTTAGGGGATATACCCGAAGATTTCAAAACAAAAGGTGTTATAAACAAAAGGGTGATCAAGGTTACAAGCTGCACAGTGTGGCTAGTCACCAGCATGACCACTGCCTATACCCTTGCCTCACTGACTATTTCTTTTATCTGGCAAGAGGTCTAAAGTTCAAGCCCCAGGATCGGCACCATAAAAACAAAAAATACCCAAAACAAAACAAAAAGAATAATGACAGCCATAAGTAGGATTCTTAATAAAAGAAACCTTGAAAATTTTAAACTTTCTTTTTAGTCATAAGAACTGACTTACTTGATAAGGTTCTGGAAAGCATAACCATCTGTCCACTGTTCAGTAAAGGAGGCCCCATGTCGGACAGTAGTGAAGTGTCCCAATCTCAAGCGGTCCTGCATGCTCTTATCTCTACAAGCCATCTTCTCTTGTTTTGACTTAGGAAGAAAAGATCCCCCAAAAAAGGGAGGGGGGCAAGGACAGGGGAGGGAGATAGGTTAATTAGTAATTCTCTGAAATTGAAAAAAAGATTACTGGGAAAATACTGTTGACAAATGATACACCATCTCAGATCAGTCAGCAATGATTCCTTTGGTAACAAACTATTCCTAGCTCATGAGTAGACATGATAGGGTAATCAAGAACTGCAGGTTCTTCCTAGGTAAACTTTCTTTGATCTCTCTTATCTTAACAACATCTGATATTTGGACTGCGGCAATATCCAATGGTGGCCCTGCCCTATCTTTAGTTTCCTCTCTGTGCAATCTAGTCTAGAAAATGGACTAACTTAACATGTCAAAGCACCACTCTGTATATTTCCTGGCTCATGTTCCAAACCTGCAATGGCTCTTCTGCTGCAAACACTGAATCCTGATATGAAAAAGTCCTCCATAAGCTGATTAAATCGACTCCCCCATAATTCTTATTCTATGACATCTTAAATACTTTTGGTTCTTGCACATTGTTAATTTTACATATACTTACTAAAAACCAATTATATAAGAAGGATTGTAAGGTTGCTTAAAACAGAAAAAAAAAAAAGTGAAAAAAAAACAGGTGTTTTATGACCAAGGGGAGTTACCACCAGTGAATATATTAATTTGTAATTCTAAGTATACATTACGATAAAGAACTTGAAGAAAAAGAAGTATGAAAGGTCAGAGATAGAATTATGCCTTTTTGTGTGTGTGTGCCAGTCCTGGGGCTTGAACTCTGCATCTGGGCACTGTCCCTGAGCTTCTTTTGGTCAAGGCTAGCACTCTACCACTTGAGCCACAGTGCCACTTCTGGCTTTTTCTGCTGATGTGGTACTGAGGTTTAATCAAACTCAGGGCTTCATACATGCTGGGCAAGTATTCTACCACGAAGCCATATTCCTAGTCCTATGCTTATTTTTTGAAACTATGGTGTTCAGATTTTAGTACCACGGGGTTGATCTAAGTTGATTTCAGGAAGTTTTTCTTTTAAAAATTTAAATAAATGGACTGTCATAGTATATTCTAATATTATTTTAGCTTTCTTATTTCTCAATACCACAAATAGGGAAAAAATATTTTTTTGATAGTCCTAGGGCTTGAACTCTGGGCCTGAACACTGCCCTTTAGCATTTTCCTCAAGGCTAGCACTCTGCCACTTGAGCCACAGCACCACTTCAGCTTTTCTATGTATGTGGTACCGAGGAATAGAACCTGGGTCTTCATACATGCTAGGCAAGCACTCTATCACTAGGCCAAACTCCTGGCCCTGGGAAAAAAGACTGTTTTCCCTCTCTTTTAAACTGATTAATGATTAAAGAAATGGAGCAAAATTCTACCTAGTATTTTTGGCTTCAGTAAAATAATCTGTTTCACATTCATTGAAAAACAGAGCTCCTTGACGACATTTAACAGCATTCCAAAGACCATAAGAAAAGTAACCACCAGTATATCTCAAGCCTCTAGACTCTAATCTTAAAAATTTTCCTGGATATACTGCCTTTTAAGGGAAAGTAAGGTAAACATAAGCCAATTAAAGTAATTATATACAATTATATGATAATATTATTTTGTGAAGCACAGAGCACCTAATTATCACATTATTATACTCAGACACTCCAAATACCAGAAATGGGAATACAGTTAAAACATTGTGGTCTTAGTAAGTGCACTCTCTTCCACTGGCAGAATGAATACAAGAATTGAAAAGACAGGCCAGGAACATGGCCTAGTGGTGAATGCTTGCCTAACATTCACAAAGCCCTGGGTTCCATTTCTCTGTACGACATATACAGAAGAAGCCCAAAGTAGTGCTTTGACTAGCTAGGGGTAAAACGCTAAGTAGGCATTACGGCCCAATGATAAGCCTGGCATACTCAAGGTCATGGGTTTGATATGGACAGCAGAACACAAGATGTCTTTTCCCATAAAGCCCTAAATAGATTCAGCCCAGTAAGAAAGAACCACATAATGACATATGTTAAATACCCTGGAATATAACATTTAAACCAGCATTATTCACTAACCTTTTCTATAAGGAGTTTCTTGCTCATTGTGACACATCTATTTAACCTCTCCTTGTATTTCTCTAGCATCTTTTGCTGCTCATCAATCTGCCGTCTCAAATCACAGTTAGCCTACAATGGAAAAATATTTTTAAGATAGCTCCAAAAATGATAAACAGAAAAGGAGTACCTAGGGAGAGAGAAAAATCACTTCTGTTATTCAATCAAAAGCAAAATTTGGATTCAAAGAGGTAAACATGGCTTTATGAAAGGTGAAAATATTCACTCCTTTAACCACTTAATATTATGGATTTGTCAATAATTTCTGCTCTGAAAAGTAGATATGCTTTTAATGTTTCTCACAATAACCCCTTCCATCTAATATTATGCACTGAAGAGGTTAAACAACCACAAAGTAAAATTTAAAATAATCTATAGTAAATGTTCAAAATATACACTAAAGCATTTACAGATTACTTAGTCTGATTAACATTTACAAAAACAACTAGATTTTTACAAGCTATATAATATTCTTCATGCTTTATATTTTATTCTTTCTGCTGCTCTTATTCCTAAAAATATAATAAATGTTTATTTTTACAAATGATTCTCACCAGAAAAGACAGGCACATACACACACACATCCACAAAAGAGAACAAACAAGTAAGGTCCTAGTTCAAGAATGCCAAAATGTAAATACACAGTTAATTTAGCTGTGGTCAGAAACCTGCAGGATGAGCTAAATACTTTGAAATTTTCAAGCCTCTAACAATAACAGAGAAGGAAAGAACCACTAACCCAAGATCAAATTTGGCTTGCAAAGCCTGAATTTAAACAAAAGATTTCTATTCTTGGAAAATAATACTACTTTATAATAACCTCCTTGAATGCCCCCCCCTGCAAAAAAACTGTTATTTCCCAATCAAATGATACAAGCATTTCTGAAACCGTTAATGAGCAAACAAAGGACAATAACAAGATACTGAATTGCTGAGACTTTTCAGCTTCTCTCCACTCCCTTCTCCTTTCTCTTCCTTTTTATTTTTGCAATGCTAGAGTTTTACTAGATAGATATTCCATACTTAAGCCATACCACCAGCCCATCTTCCTTTTTAAAGTGACAGGTGTGAAATAGTTTCCATCTCCCAATATTTCTAGTCTCCATACGCACAATTCTATTAGTTTTTCTTACAGAATCCTAGAGATTATAATATCAAAGACAAAATGTAATTATGTTTGGATAAACTTGACTCTACCTAATAAGAATTTATAAGTCAAAGACCATGTAATGTTTACATAAAATTCAATCTACTTGAGAAGTCAGTATTTTTTCAAAATCCTAATAAAATACATAAAATTAATCAATTGTTGGCAGCTTAAAATATAAAAAAAATTTAAATGTTTGTGGTTTGTAAACACGATGAGCTAAGGGCTGGTGCCTCAAGCCTGTGCCCTGGCTACTCCAGAGGCCCCGATCTAGGATTGGGTTCAAAGCCAGCATTAGCAGGAAAGTCCATGAAACTCTAATCTCCAATTAACTACCAAAATCCAGAAATGGTGCTCAGGGAAACAGTCAGGCCCTGAGTTGAAGCCCCATGGCTGACAAAATAATAAGAAACACTAATGATTTCAAGTTCATCTTTAAGTAGGAGGTGGTTTATAGCCTCCTGTGCAGTCATACCATCATCTCACAAAATAGAAATATGAAAATCCCTACTGTCTATCCTCTAGATCAGAAACAAAAGTTCTACCAGTCATGGTAGCAATTGCCTATAATTTCAATACTTAGGAATCTAGTAGAGGCTACATAGCAAAATACTTTCTCAAATAAACAACAAAGAAAACAAAAAATGATCAATTAGGAAAACAAACAAACAAACATGGCAGCTGCCCGCCTGGGTCTTTCTTCTTGACCACTATATTCACTCCCTTATAGTACAACTCTACGTCCAAATAGAGAAAACAACCTTCAGAAGATAATGGTGGGGAGGGGGTGGATGGCAGGTAGAGCTCTCTGATAGAACTTTGGCTGAGCATGTACAATGACCTGAGAGGTGGAAGAAGAGCGAAAAGGGAAAGAAAAGGAGAGAAAAGGGGAAAAAGGGATGAAGGGGGGAGCACATAAGAAAGTAAGGAAGAAGGGGGTGGGAGTTTGGCCTAGTGGTAAGAGTGCTTGCCTAGCATGCACGAAGACCAGGGTTTGATTCCTCAGCACTCCACATACATAGAAATAGCCAGAAGTGGTGCCATGGCTCAAGTGGTAGAGTGCTAGCCTTGAGAAAGCCCAAGGACAACGCTCAGGCCCTGAGCTCAAGCCACAGGACTGGCAAAAAAAAAAAAAAAGGAAGGAAGGAAGAAAAAGAAAAAGACAATGAAATACAAGAGGGTGAGTGATGAGTAAAGGCAGAATACCATTCTAGAAATAAAAGTAAACATTTCTTAAAGCCCAAGAAGTAAAATAACTACCAAGTTAGGGTTTAAGATTTTCACATAAACCACTTTTCTCAGTCTCTCCATCTTCATGCTTCCTTAAGCTGGTGATCAAACCCAGAGCCTCATGTGTGTTAAAACAAGAACTCTACCACTAAGCTCTCCTCCCAGTAACATTATCTTCACAGTCTTAGGAGAGTCAGGCAATAAAGAAGGGGTCCAGTAAAGCTACTTTGGATGAAGTGCTATCAAATACTGAAATTTAGCTAAGATTTTTTTCCCTCAGTCCTGGGGCTTGAACTCAAGACCTGGGCACTGTCCTGAGCTTTAAACAAAGCTCAAGCCTAACACTCTACTACTTAAGCCACAGTGCCACTTCTGGCTTTTCCTGTTTATGTAGTACTGAGGAACAGAACCCAGGGCAAGCACTCTACCACTAAGCGACATTTCTAGCTCCAGGATTTTAATAGTTAATTAATTAATTAATTTTTTTTGGGGGGGGGGACAGTCATGGGCCTTGAACTCAGGGCCTGGGCACTGTCCTTGGGCTTTCCCAAGGGTAGAGCGCTACCACTGGAGCCACAGCACCATTTCCAGCTTTTTTCTATATATGTGATACCGAGGAATTGAACCCAGGTCTTCATGCATTCTAGGCAAGCAGTCTACCACTAGGCCAAACTCACGGCTAAGTAATTAATTTTGTAGGCCATGGAGCTTGAACGCTGGGCCTGGGCGCTGTCCCTAAGCACTTCAGGCCAAGGCTAGCACAACACCCCTTGAGTCACAGTGCTACTTCTGGTTTTCCGGTGGCTAAATGGAGATAAGAGTCTCAGGGACTTTTGTACCCAAGCTGACAGTACCACGATGTTCAGATCTCAACCTCCTGAGTAACGGATTACAGACATGAGCCACTGGCACTGGGCTCAGGATTTCATTTTTAAGCTAGGATTTTTTTTTAACACACAGGTAGTATTAGACGACGATTCAAGAAGAACTTAGAGCAATAAAAACTTGAATAAGGGGCTGGGAGTTTGGGCTAGTGATAGAGTGCTTGCCTAGCATGTAGGAAGACCCAATTCGATTCCTCGGTACCACATACATAGAAAAAAAGCCAGAAGTGGTGCTGAGGCTTAAGTGGTAGAGCTCAGCCTTGAGAAAGTCCAAGGACAGTGCTCAGGCCCTGAGCTCAAGCCCAGGACTGCCCCCCCCCAAAAAAAAAACCTAGAATAAGACCAACTCCAAATAAGTTTATATGGTAACAATGAAGATGCATTCAGAACAGTAACTGAGTCAACAGATGGCTCTTCACGTTCAGACGAAATAATAAAAACAAGCCTTATGAAAGTTTTTCCAAATAAAGGCACATCTACTGAAACACGAAGAAAATGTCACCTACATAAGTCAAATGAAAATTTGAAAATACTGTTTGGTGTACTACTAAAAAATGCAAAAGTTATACTTGGTAAACAAGCGCTTGGCTGGTGTTATAAGTCAGTAGTGAAGTGTGAGGCCTTGAGTTCAAACCCCAGCATCAACAAAACATAAAATATAACCCAAAAAAAACTATTAAAAACATACAGGGTAACAGGCAGGAGTTTGGCCTAGTGGTAGAGTGCTTGCCTCGCATGCATGAAGCCCTGGGTTCCATTCCTTGGTACCACATATGCAGAAAAGTGGTTCTGTGGCTCAAGTGGCAAAATGCTAGCCTTGAACTGAAGAGATCAAGGACAGCACCCAGGCCCAGAGTTCAAGCCTCACTACAGACAAAAAAAACCCCAAAAAACAGTGAGATTTTTGTTAAGTATGTTAGATAACAGGGGAGAAGTAGATAACAACAAAAAGTAAAAATCATAACTAAAATTCAAACAAGTGACAGACAGGAGAAAATGCATGGTAAACAATAATTAACAGGATTCAAAAGAAAAGGTTAATCATATTAAATGAAACAAAATGTTGGAAATACAAGAAATGAGGTAAGATAGAAAACAAGTATTAGGGGAAAAGGCAATCATTAGTCATACTTTTCACACATTTTTGGAATAAAAAAAGAGACCCATATATATGTATATTCTTGCAAAAAAGCTTCTTCTGGCCATGGACTTCTCTGAACACTGAATACTAGAGAAATTAAAGAGGTGTGTGTGTGTGTGTGTGTGTGTGTGTGTGTGCGCGTGTGTGCATGTGCATATGATTTAGGAAACAAAGAAAACTACAACAGATTATAACACAAAAATCTTACTGATTCTGCTGTGTTTTATATCAGAGAAGAAAGCAAACAATTCTCAGATCAGAAAGAGCATAGAAATTTTAACCTGATGTAACCTTAAAAAATGTTTACTTAAAAATGTAATCCAGGGGCCGGGAGTTTGGCCTAGTGGTTAAAGTGCTTGCTAGCATGCATGAAGACCCGGGTTCAATTCTTTGGTACCACATACATAGAAAAAAGCCGGAAGTGGTGCTGAGGCTCAAGTGGTAGAGCTCTAGCCTTGAGAAAGTCCAAGGACAGTGCTCAGGCCCTGAGCTCAAGCCCAGGACTGGCAAAAAAAAAAAAAAAAAAAAAATGTAATCCAGTCAATCAAAAGATGAAACAAAATGATAAAAAGTACAAAATATATTGCTAACAGCTGGGCGCAGTGGAAGGCTGAGACCTGAGGATCAAGGTTCAAAGCCAGCCAGGGCACAAAAGGACCTGAGACTCTTATCTCCAATTAACCTCTAGAAAACAGGGAAGTGGGGCTTGGCTCAAGGGTAGGATGTAGCCTTGAGCTGAAGAGCTCAGGGACAGCACCCAGGCTGAGTTCAAGCCCTACAACCCACCAAAAAACAAACAAATAAACAAATATAAATATAGCTAATGACCATGAACAGATTTCTAAGCATCTGAACTTAAAGGTATCTATAAATATAAGAACTTGAATGAAATAATACCATTAATAATATAAACATAAAAGATGCACTAGGCAAAGATGAGTCTTCTGGCTTGGGCTAACTTCCAAGTAAAAGGACACTATTTTATGCATGCTGCCAATGGTTCATGCTTGTCCCCTTAGCTGGTCAGGATGCTGAGATCTGAGGACCACGGTGTAAAGGCAGCCCCACAGAGCAAAACAAGTCTATGCGACTCTCCAATCAACTACCAAAAAGCCAGAAGAAGCAGAGCTGTGGCTCAAGTAATAAAGCACTCACTAGTCTTACGTGGAAAAAGCTAAGTGACAGCACTCAGGCCCTGAGTTCAAGCCCAAATACCAGCATACACAAAAAAAGATATTTAAAAAATTTTAAATATATTACACATTTGATTATGAGAATGCAAAAGTTTTGGAGGGCAGATAAACATAAAAAGTAGCTTTTGTTACTTGTTGTTACTAAACATCCTTTTATTCAAACAAAATCATACTCAGAAGCTCAAGATCGCTCAAGTGGTAAGACTGCTACCTAGTATGCATGAGTTCATCAAAAACACAAATAAAGATATTGGGAGCCAGTTTGTGATAGCATACACCTACAAGGCCAACATTAAGGACATTAAGTTTGAGGCCAGCATAGGGTATAGAATGTCTCATGGGGAAAAAATAATATATATGTACGAATATAAATGAATTATATATATTGTATCTTTAAATTCCTAATTCAGCATTGTAAAGTGTCTTGAAAGCTTGTGAAGTTTTAAATGGATAGACTACCAAAGACACAAAATCATTGAAATGGACAGATAAAATGTAAACAAATGCAGCAATGGTGTTCACTAGACACCATGCTGACTTGACACTATACAACTTATGAGTGGGGATGAGAGGGAAAATCTGAAAGATATGGAAGGAAAACGTGACATTGTCCCAATAGAAATGTACACATTACCTGATGTATGTAACTAAGACCTTTTGTTCGTCACCTTTATAATAACAATAAAAAAGTTTAGCGGGGCACTGTGGCCCACGCCTGTAATCCTACTACTCAGAAGGCTGACATCTGAGGATCATAGTTCAAAGCCAGCCTGGGCACAAAAGTCCATGAGACTCTTATCTCCAATTAACCACCAGAAAACCGGAAGTGGCACTGTGCCTCAAATGGTAGAGTGCTAGCTTTGAGCTGAAGAGCTCAGGGACAGCACCTAGGCTCAGAGTCCAAGCCCCACAACCAAAATCAAAACATACAAAAATGTAAAATGGGCTGAAAGATCTGTTTAAAAGTCACTAAGATTTAAGAATACAAGGGAGGGGCCGGGAGTTTGGCCTAGTGGTAGAGTGCTTGCCTAGCATGCACGAAGACCCGGGTTTGATTCCTCGGTACCACATACATAGAAAAAAGCCAGAAATGGTGCTGAGGCTCAAGTGGTAGAGCTCTAGCCTTGAGAAAGTCCAAGGACAGTGCTCAGGCCCTGAGCTCACGCCCACGACTGGCAAAAAAAAAAAGAATACAAGGGTGTGAAGGAAATGGCGCTGTGGCTCAAGGGGTAGAGTGGTAGTGCCTAGGCTCAGAGTTCAAGTGTCATGACCTTAAAAAAAAAAGGGGGGGAGGAGGCGGGTAAATGCAGCTCAGTAGTAATGTGCTTGCAGAGCATATGTAGGACCCAGGGGGTCAACCCTAGCATTGCAAGAAAACAAAAAGAACATATAAATGGGAGTTACAGGCATGGCTCACTGAAAGTGCCTGCCAATAAGCATAAAGCATCATATATCAAGCTTAAGTCCCTATCTCCTACTAAAATAAATAAATAAATAAATCCCCTAAATAATAATTCTTAACTAGTTTACATTTAATCCCACAATTCTAGATGAAATAAAACACTACAGGTCTATTTAGTACAAATTCAAATATCAAAATACTGCAATATTAGGTTTTCAACCCAAAGACATTATTTACCATGAACATATAATTGCAGTTCTTACTCGTTTCCCTCAAACTAAAGAATACCCAAGTATTTATATCCATAATATACACATTATACAAATACACATAATAGATGCTTGTTTTAAGATGCCTTTTACTTTGATACTTACTCTTAATAAATCATCTATTCTTCCCTCTTTCTTCTCTAAGTCAGAATTCTTACTGTTTTCTAGTGCAGATATTTTTTCTATTGTGAGGTCAGACTAAAGAAAATGGAAAAACAAATTTAGAATTAGTAACAAAATATTACATGTTCATATGTCATTACTTTTCTAAAGAAATAAAATATTTTCTATCACCAACAGCCTAAAATAGCTGAAGAAATTAAGTATGCTTTACTCACCCTGTTCTTCTAACCTTAGCTATGGGTTCCTTCCATCTCACTATACATGCACCTCCAAAACATGTTAGTTCTGGGAGCAAATACAAATTCTCAAACTATTATGTATTGAACCACACAAAAATGTAATATTCTAGAAATAAAACTGAATATAAAGTGATTGTATGAAGACATGACCCAAATTGCAAAGGAACAAAAATGCCACCTAGTGGAAACAGATAAATCAAAAGGAAAGAAAAGTTTTCTCCATGTTCAACCAAGTCTATTCTCCAAACAAAATTTTAAAAATTTGCTTTGGGTGTTTGTATAGTTGTTGAGACTTGAAGAGATTCTAGTTCCTTTCCCTTCTCAAAACCCCCATCACTTTTTTTGTTTTTTGGATAGGCTTTCTCTTAGAGCCTAGGATGGCCTCAAATTTGGGATTCATCTCTCTCAGCCTCCTGTGTTAGGAATTACAGGCTCGATTGCCAGAAATAACCTTTATTAGCTTGCTCCCTCTCCCCCTCCCAAGACCCCCACCCTCCAGTAGACAGGGTCTCACTGTGTAGCTGGGGTTGTCCTAGAAACTTGCTATGTAACCCAGGCTGCCCTTAAATATGCAATCCTTCTGCCTCAGGCTCTAGAGTGCCAAACTACAGGCATGCATCACATCATATATAACTTAAATGTTCACAACAGTCCTTAAATTTAGGAAGGAAATTATGTTAGTGTAGCACATGTTAAGGAAGTTTAACTTGGTTTTGACAAATAAGCAAGTATATGCAAGAAATAAATACCTTTCATAAAGCAGGAAGTACATTTATTAAAAGCCTACTGTAAACATTGACCAGACTAATATTTTGTAAATACTAAGATAATTAGAAACTACATTTTTAGTTGATCTCTACTAAAGAAAATTGAGGACCAGGAAAATTAAGTGAAATGGCAGAGACAGAATTTGAACCCAAGCCCTAAGGCTTTCAAAGCATGTGTTCTTTTCTCAATATTATGCTGCACCACTTGTCCTATAATACCCTAGAAAGATAAAAGAAAGCCTCAAATAGTTAAAAGTACCTCCCAAAGACCTTTACTACTTATATGAAAGTTCAGAATATAACACACAAATAAGGAAGTACAGCCAATGGAGCAAAGGGAAGACTAAGAAAAATCAGTTTTTCTACGATCAAATTTATGCCTGAGTAGATCTCCACTGTTCATTGATTAAAACCTACCTGGGTCTGTCTATGCTGGATGGAGATCTGTTTTTGTGAGCTGCAGGAATGCTCTGTGTTGCCAGATCCTGTAGAAGAAGGACTGTTTTGCTGAGCCTATAATAAAGGTACATCACCAATCACAGGAAGGTTTTGAATTTTTCTCCATAAACATTTGTAAGAATGAAAATAATTACCTCTGTAAAACAAATTCATTCTGATAAAAGTCAAAAGTTATGGCTAAGATGAAAGTAAAACATGTCAAAGAGTTAAGAGCCAGATATGGTGGTTTAGACCATGTTTCTTTCTTTTTTTTTTTTTTTTTTTGCCAGTCCTGGGGCTTGAACTCAGGGCCTGGGCACTGTCCTTGGATACTTTTTGCTCAAGGCCAGTGCTCAGCCAGCACTTCCAGCTTTTTCTGAGTATGTGGTGCCAAGGAATCGAACCCAGGGCTTCATGCATGCTAGACGAGCACTCTACCACTAGGCTATGTTCCTGGCCCATAGCCCATGTTTCTACAGCTAGGCTTTAAAGCCTATATCCAAATTTTTTCAAATATATAAATTAGAGAAAATGGACAGCTACTCTTGTAATAATTTGTTTTAGCACTTTTTGTCAGAAAAAATGGAGCATCTCAGACCCAAGAGATACAAACCAAAAGGATTATGAACTAATATGCAGAATAATCTCCTACATATACCCATATTAGCCATGAACACACTGATCTAAAACTTCAAGTTAAAAACTGCAATAGAGCACGAGGCCTTGAATTCAGTACTTAGAACTCTAAGTACTTTGGAATACGACAGATCTCCAATATTGCCACTCACCGACTTGGCATTCTGAGGTATATCATATCATTTCTTTTACTTTTTAAGTTTTCTTTTGGAGCAGTACAAACCAAACTTACATGTTGTCAGCCACCCTACCACTGAGCTGAGACTGGCTGGCTGATTTATTTATTACTTTTGCAGTACTGTGGAATGAACTCAGAGCTTCTAAGCATTTTACTTCTTTCATTTTTTCATCAAAGTCTTGGGTTTTTTCTAGTCTCAGACCAAAATCCTTCTACCACTGCTATTTCAACAGAAAGTAGTATTTTCAAATATGTGAATTTTAGGGAATTAAGGTATGGCTTAATGGTACAACATGTGGTCAGCATATGGGAGCCCCTAGGTTTGATCTTCATACTTCAAAAAAACAAAATATTAGCTACTAAGGAGGCTGAAATGTGAGGATCACAGTTCAAAGCTAGCCTAAGCAGTTAAGTATGTAGGACATACATACATACATACATACATGTGTATGCATGCATGTGTGTATAATATCATGATCAGATTGATGGAGAATATCAAATTCTAAAATTTATAGTTTAAATTATCTTAAGAAGGAGAACAGGCCTGGGCAACTCACGCCTGTTATCCTATCTACTCAGGAGGCTGAGATCTAAGGATCGTGGTTCAAAGCCAGCAATAGGTACTAAAGACTCTTATCTCCAATTGACCTCTAGAAAACAAGAAGTGGCCTTGTGGCTCAAGGAGTACAGCAGTAGCCTTGAGCTGAGGAGCTCAGGGATAGTGCCCAGTCCAGAGTTCAAGACCTACAACTGAACAAAAAAAAAAAAAAAGAGGAAGGAGGAAGACAGGAGGAAGACAGGAGGAGGAGGAGGAAAACAGGCCTGGAACTAGTGGCTCATGCCTATAATTCTAGCTACTCAGGAGGCTGAGATTTGATATTATCCTAATACAAAAAAAATGCCTATCCATCAGAATAAAGCCCTATATTGCAACAACTGTAGAGAAGCTTAGAGCTTTCAAAACATAAAAAGTCAACTACCACCATTATTATGGGAAAATGATTTGAAAAACACAACTAAGCTACCAAAAAAATTCATACTAACAATATATACCAATCAGCTAGTCCTTTATTCAACTAAAAAATACATTTTCAAGAAAGCTAACAGTAAGAAACAGATCAAAACAAGACCACAGAGACAACAGACAACTGAATATAAACAACTTTAAGAATTACATTACTGGGGCCGGGAGTTTGGCCTAGTGGTTAAAGCGCTTGCCTAGCATGCACTAAGACCCGGGTTCGATTCCTTGGTACCACATACATAGACAAAAGCCGGAAGTGGTGCTGAGGCTCAAGTGGTAGAGCTCTAGCCTTGAGAAAGTCCAAGGACAGGGCTCAGGCCCTGAGCTCAAGCCCAGGACTGGCAAAAAAAAAAAAAAAAAGAATTACATTACTGTAGAGCACTTACTTGCCTAGTACCCACAAGGCCCAGCTCCCAGCATTGAAAATAGTAATACTCAAAAACATAACAAGAAAAGATAATGTATTTGAGACTCAGAGAAGTTAGAGTAGCTACTTAGCAGTATAAGACATTTAAACCCTAGTACCACAAGACAGATGGAGGAAAAAAACGTTCAAAGATCAAAGAATACTTAAAACCGAAATACTGTTGAGAGGAATTAAAGAAGTCTACATAAATGTTAAATTAACTTTTGTTCATGGGCTATGTAATGTTAAAAAGGCAATAGTCTGGAAATGGATCTACAGACTCAACATAATCACTATCAACATACTAACTGGGAATTGGCAATAGGGTTGTGCACTTATAATCTCAACACTTGCAAAATGGAGGCAAGGATCACTAGCTCAGGACCAGCCTAGGCTGGTATGACTTAGTATGACTGTCCCACAAAACTGAGCCAACCTAAAACATGTATTTAAAAACTAAGTGACTTGAAAACCTGACCTTAGGGCCAGGGTGTAGCTCAGTGACAGAATAGGCACAGGATATCTTGAGTTCAAAGGTTAAGCTGGCCTCAAATTTCCCCCTTAACACGAAAAAGGAGAGGAAGAAAAGAGAAAAGAGGGTAAGAGGGAACTCTAAAAATATATGGAAATGCAAGAGATCCTAAACAGTCAATAAATCTCAAAAACAAACAAACGTGGGGTTGGGAGTGTAGCCTAGTGGCAGCCTGCTCACCCAGACGCATGAAGCCCTGAGTTCCATTCCTGCATACCAAATACTCAGAAAAACCCAGAAGTGGTACTGTGGTTGGAGTGGTAGGGTGCTGACCTTGAGCAAAGGCAGAGTGATAGCCTTGAGCAAAAAGTGTTCAAGGACAGTGCCCAGGCCCTGAGAGTTCAAGCCCCAGGTCTGGCCAAAAGAAAAAAGTCAGAAGACTCAAATTTCTTGACTTTGAAACTTAACTAAAGAGCTATAGCAATTAAAACAGAGTGGTATTACCTAAGGCTTGGCCCATGGAGCAGTACGGTTGAATTGAGTTCAGAAGTAAACCCTTTACGTTTTGAGTCAACATGGTCTTTTCTGTCTTTTTCTTTTTGCCAGTCCTAGGGCTTGAACTCAAGGCCTGAGCACTGTCCTTGGGTTTTCTCAAAGCAAAAAACAGTGTATGTGGTACCAAAATTGAACCCAGGCCTTCATGCGTGCTAGGCAAGCAATC
Organism: Megascapheus bottae; assembly: GCF_031878675.1. NCBI lineage: Eukaryota > Metazoa > Chordata > Mammalia > Rodentia > Geomyidae > Megascapheus > Megascapheus bottae. The sequence goes on from NC_143525.1 coordinate 16,999,356, forward strand.
TACCACTAGGCCACACTCCCGGCCCAACATCATCTTATTTTGCCATTTACTTCCTCCTCTTTCCCTCTTCCTGACCTCACCTCTCCCACTGCTTCTTTCTTCAGCCCTGGAGACTGATTCAAGTCTTTGGCCATGCTAGCCTGGTACTTCACTAGTAAGCTACACTGAATAAAAAAAATTCCTTCCTTACAACACATGTACAATTAAACACAAAGCAGATCAAATTCAATTATATAATGTAAAAGTATAAAAGAGAAGGAAATATAGGAGTACGTTTTCATACCTTTATGTCAGATAGAACCTTCTTAGGAGTGACAAGAAATACAAGCAACAAAAGTAAAAAAGTTATTTGGATTGCTTTCAAAATTAACTTTTTTTTTTGCCAGTCCTGGGCTTGAGCTCAGGGCTGGAGCACTGTCCTCAAGGCCAGAGCTCTACCACTTGAGCCTCAGCACCACTTCCAGCTTTTTTCTATGTATATGGTACTGAGGAATTGAACCTGGGTCTTTGTGCATGCTAGGCAAGCACTCTACCACTAAGCCAAAATCCCGGCCCTCAAAATTAACTTTTTAAATATCAGGGCTGGAATACAGCTCAGTGGTATATCACATGCTTACATGTATGAAGTGTTGGGCTCAATCTTCCCATCCAAGGGGAGGAAGGGAGAAGGGAGAACAGCAGGAAAGTAGAGAGGATATGGCAAAGCACTTGCCTACCAAGTGTAAGCCTCTGGGTTCAATCCCAGAGGCTTTTTACTGGAAAAAAAAAGTCTGTGAGTTGGTATTTGTCACCACTTGATGAAATTAATAGTAAGCCAACAACTCTCTAGTTTGAGATTTAAATTTTTACTTAAAACATTAAAATTGGGGCTGGGAATTTGGACTAGTGGTAGAGTGCTTGCCTAGCATACATGAAGACCTGGGTTCAATTAATTCCTCAGTACCACATACATAGAAAAAAGCCAGAAGTGGTGCTGAGGCTCACGTGGTAGAGCTCTAGCCTTGAGAAAGTCCAAGGACAGGGTTTAGGCCCTGAGCTCAAGCCTAGGACTGGAAAAAAAAAATAAATTAAATCAAAAATTAAAATCGATGGGCCGGGAGTTTGGCCTAGTGGTTAAAGTGCCTGCCTAGCATGCATGAAGACCCGGGTTCAATTCCTCGGTACCACATACATAGAAAAAAAAAAAAAAAGCCGGAAGTGGTGCTGAGTCTCAAGTGGTAGAGCTCTAGCCTTGAGAAAGTCCAAGGACAGTGCTCAGGCCCTGAGCTCAAGCCAAGGACTGGCAAAAAAAAAAATAAAAAATAATAAAAATAAAATAAAATCGAGGGCCAGGAGTGCTAGCCTAGCATGCACAAAAACATAGGGTTTGATTCCTCAGTACCACATACACAGAAAAAACAGAAGTGGTGCTGTGGCTCAAGTAGTAGAGCGCTAGTCTTGAGAAAGCCCAAGGGACAGTGAGTGCTTCAGGCCCTGAGTTCAAGCCCCTGGACTTGCAAATAAAATAAAATTGATAGTAAAAAGTGAAAAAAAAACTATTTCTGACAACTCACCTGTTTAGCTATAACAATGATTTAAGGTAAGAGCCTATTAAACTTTCAGGTTTATCAGGGAAGATTTAAAATAATCGCCTATTCCAGGACTATGTTACAAATGATGAAATTGAAGCTCAAAGATATGTAAAATTTTGCTTAAGACATTACCTCTAAAAGGCTGTATTGGTTATGATTTAATTTTAGGTATAAAGGCAGAATTATGATTAGCTATTCTATCTTTGAATAACCAGCCTAAATAACATGGTGTTGTATCTAAATCTACCTTACAAAACAATACTGCTTCTTCAATGATTCCTAAAATACACTTAAGTCTCCATTTTTCTCTCTAAAACAGAAATAGTATTCAACTCAGGCTGTTCTGGGTATTAAATGGATAGAAAAAGTGAAGCACCTAAAACAGGACCTGGTCATAGTAAAAACATAGCCAATGTGTTTTCTTTCCTTTCTCTCTGTTCTCCAATGATAAGTTGGACAGACTAACTGCATTAAAGAAGCAGAAACATCTGTGGCTACTGTGGCTCTACTCAAGAGCTAGTAAGTACTTGTGATGGTGGTTATGCTAATACTTGGTTTCAAAGCTATATGGGGTATGTCATAAAGAGTCACTATTAGTCTCTAGCTCTCAACAGTAATTTTATTCTCTATTCTGTTATAACAAGACATTTCTTAAGTGTAGTCATCTCTAAAGCCCTGATATACATAGCTTTTTATCCAATACACTTCTCGGCTTTAGACAAACTTTTGGAACAAACTCTCGTCTCCTAAGGAAGAAAGAAGAAAGGAGGGAAAGTAGGTAAAAGAAGGGGGAACAGAGGGAGAAGGAGTAGGGAAGGGAAAAGGAGGAATAGGGAAGAGTGAGAGAAAGGGAAGGGGGAGGGAAGGAAAGGGAGAAAGATGGAGGGAGAAGAAGAGCCATGAGATCAAGGACCAAAGTACTCTAGAATTTGAAGTCCTCATAATGATGGTAGCTGCAATGGATTGTATGAAACTAAGCAATTAAATATTGTTTAATCATGGGAGAAAAAGAGAAATCAAAATTGGCAATCAAAAGGAAAATAAGTGAAAGCCAAGAATCTATGGCTCAAGCCCTATCTACTCAGGAGGCTAAGAGCTGAGGTCTATAGTTCACAGCCCAAGCAGGAAACGCAATGAAACTCATATGGCTCAAGTAGTAGAAGGATAGCCTTAAGGGAAAATAATAATAATAATATCAGTGATAGCATACAGGCCATAAGTTCAAATCCCAGGACCCCCTCCACACACAAATTTGAAAAAAGAAAAAAACTTAAGACATTTTAGCTTGATTTTCCAGTAAAACTATGTGAGCACACCCTAAGAAGCAGGAGATGATGAAAGTTCCATTTTACATTATGAAACAAGCTAAAGAGTAGGATGTTAATTTGGGTATCTAAGGAAATGTCAGTATTTTTATAGCAAATGCCAATTTGGATGAAGCCAAGAATTCTGAAATGTATTTTTGAATTACACTTCAGTATAAATAAAAGCAAACTACATATTCTTCTTTTCTAAAGTCAAGCTTTTGGCCAGGTACCAGTGATTCACACCTGTAATCCTAGCTACTCTAGAGACTGAGATCTGAAGATCGTGGTCTGAAGCTAGCCCAGACATGAAAGTCCATGAAACTCTTACCTCCAAATAACTACCGAAAAAGCTAGAAGTGGTACAGCACTAGCCTTGAGCAAAAGAAACTCAGTGACAGTGCCCTGATAAAGAGTTAAAGCCTTAGGACCAACATGAAAAAGATAAATTTAAAAAATCAAATACTGAGCTGAAGAGCTCAGGAACAGCGCCCCAAGCCCAAAGTTAAAGCCCTATGATGGAAAAAAAAAAAAATCAAGTACTGGGATGGCAGTTATAGTTCCATGTTAGAGCACTTGTTTCAGTGCATACAAAGCTCTCAGTTGGATCCCTAGTGGAGAAAAGTCACGATTTTAACAAGACCTATAAAATTTTTAAAGATACAGCTTTCAAGGAAATAATAGACTTGGTACTTAAAAAGAAAATCCAGTAGACTTTAATAAAGTCTTTTATTTCATGAAAACTAATTCAGTGACTGGGTCTGTTTTCTTCTCAATGAATTCAATAAAATCATTTGGCTTTGTAATATTCAACAATAAAACTATCATAACATTATAAATATTAATTTTTCAAATCTCAGAATAATTTACAAACCAGAAAACTCAATTATACTTAAACTAACAAATGTCACTCACAATGTAACAAAGGGAAGACTGAATGCAAGAGACACTGAATGAATCTTATGAATATATTCAATTTATCTTTCCTAATGAATAAACAGACATTGTTTATAAAGTTAAATAAATAGGAAACAGTATAAGAAGGTAACATTATAATCACTAGAAAATCTAAAATATAAATTGCCAACAGTGGCTATCTCTCTGAGGAGTTCAAAGGAGGGAATTTGTCTCTATTGCTTTAATTTCTTATACGTTAAGTAAATGTACTATTTTTACAACATAGAAATTATATGCTTATGGCCAGGGGCGTGGTGGCCCACATCTAGCTACTCAGGAGGCTGAGATCTGAGGATCAAGATTCAAAGCCAGTCCGGGCACAAAAGGACCTGAGTCTCTTATCTCCAATTAACCTCTAGAAATCGGGAAGTGGGGCTTGGCTCAAGGATAGGGTAGTAGCCTTGAGCTGAAGAGCTCAGGACAGTATCCAGGACAAGTTCAAGCCCCACGACCCACAAGAAAAAAAAATTATATGCTTATGAATTAAAAACAAACTTTCTATGCTAAAACATAAAATTATGTAATCAATATAAATGTTTAAAAGATCAAAGCTGTGCTGAAGGAGTGACTCAAATTAGTGGAAGAGAGTGAGCTCTGGTAGTTCACACCTATAATCCTAGCTACTTAAGAAGTACCAGATCTTTGCTCAGCATGGTGGCTCACATCTATAATCCTAGTTACTCAGGAGGTTGAGATCTGAGGATCTTGGTTCAAAGATAGCCCAAGCCAGCCCACACACTAAAAGAGGTGAGACTCTCATCTCCAACTAATCACTAGAAAATAGGAAGTGGGACTATGGCTCAGGGGCAGGGCAGTAGCCTTGAGCTGAAGAGCTTGGGGACAGTGCCAAGGCCCCGACTTCTAGCACTATAACTCTTTCCCCCTCTCCCCCCCCAAAAAGGTATCAGACCTGAAGATCCAAGTTCAAAGCCAGCCCAGCCCAGTACTGTAGGCTCACACCTGTAATCCTAGCTACTCAGGAGGCTGAGATCTGAGGATCAAGGTTCAAAGCAAGCCTAGACACCAAAGTCTATGAGAAGTCCATGAAACTCTTATCTCCAATTAATCACCATAAAAAAAAAAAATGGAAGTGGAACTATGGCTCAAGTGGTAGAGTGCTAGCCTTGAACTCTTGAGCTGAAGAGCTAAGGGACAAGCATCCAAGCCCAGAGTTCAAGCCCTACAAACAACAATAACAACAAAGGCAGCCCAGGTAAGAAAGTCCTAAGACTTATCTCTAATCAGAAGTGGAACTGTGTCTCAAGATGGTAGAGTACTAGACATGAGCAAAAAAGCTCAAGGACAGCATCCACAACGGAGGGGGGAAAAAAGGGCCTGACCACTGCCCTTGGGCTTTCTCAAGGCTAGCACGCTACACACCACTTCTGGCTTTTTCTATGAATATGGTACCAAACAATTGTGCAAGCATTCTACCACTGGGCCTAACTCCCAGCCATAACCTACTTTTTAATCAATATAAATTTGCAGATATTTGGGGACGGGAGTTTGGCCTAGTGGTAGGGTGCTTGCCTAGCAAACATGAAGACCCAGGTTCGATTCCTCAGTACCACATACATAGAAAAAAAAGCTGGAAATGGAGCTGTGACTCAAGTGGTAGAGCTCTATCCTTGAGAAAGCCCAAGAAGCCCAAGGACAGTATTCAGGCCCTGAGCTCAAGCCTAGGACTGGCAAAATAAATAAATAAATAAATAAATAAATAAATAAATAAATAAATAAAAATTTACAGATCTTTCATTGTCAATGTACAATATTCACCTCTTTTGTCAGTTATATAGCTTTCTACTATTCAGCTATAATTTCTATTATTCAATTGTAATTTATTTAACCAAACACTTTTTTGAAGTATTCCGTGTGTGTGTGTGTATGTGTGTGTGTGCGCGCACTCGCGTGCATGCACATGGCAGTCCTAAGGCTTGACTCAGGGCCGAGGTACTGTTCCTGAGCTTTTTTTGCTTGCTTTTTGCTGGTTAATTAGACATAAAAGTCTCAAGGCTTTTCTTGCCTGGGCTAATTTCGAACTCTGATCCTTAGATCTCAGCCTCCTAAGTAGGTAAAATTACAGGTATGAGCCACTGACATCCAGCTGCCTTTATTAATTTATGCAACATATAATTGCACTTGGTGACTATTGAAGCAAATCCTACAGGACACTGAAGATACAGAGCTGAACAAAGTCCTAGAGCTGATAAGCTAGTAAGCCAGTGGGAAAAGTTAGACTGAGTACACAGAAACCTGCCAGCTAGTGATAAACTTAAGGAGGAAAAGCAAAGCAAGATCTAAGCTAAATAATAGGTAGAGGAAGCGGGGAGGGTTGCTACATAATACAGTATGCCAGGGTGGGGCATCTCTAATAAGGAATGGGGGCATGCTGATGTCTAAAAGAATGTTACAGTAACCTTAACTATAAAGGCTCTGAGGTTAAAAACATGCCTGGTAGTATCTGAAGAAATAAGGCGGCCAGTGTGAACAGAACACAACAAGGGACATAATAATGAACGTGGGAGCAGAGGGCATACGTTATATAGAGCCATTTGGGAGATTTTTCAACAGGAATCAGACAAGATGGAACTTAACATTTCAATTTCAATAGGATCACTGTGTTTGGTTGAGAAAAAAAATAAAAAGAAACAAATGTGGGGAAAAAAAAATCAGGAACCCAACATCTTAGTAGAAGACAATGGGTAAGAATAGAATAACATCTGAAAAGAATTAAAAAGTAATGTGTTGCTTGGTTTGGTTTGGTTTAGTTACTCGTGGGGTTTGAACTCAGGGCCTGGGCACTGTCCTTGTAGGTTCTCAAGGCTAGTGCTCTACCACCTGAGCCATAGCACCACTTCCAGCTTTTTCTGTGTATGTGGTACCAGGAATCAAACCCAGAGTTTCGTGCATGCTAGGCAAGTATTCTACCACTGGCCCATGCTCCTAGCCAAAGTAATATAATTCTGAATATCAGATAAAACCTTCCTGATGTTTCTAGATTTGAAGTACATACAAAGAGACAAAAATAACTCCAAGGATTTTAGTCTAGAACAGAAGAGTTCAGTTACTGAGATGTAGAAAGCTGTAAAAGAAAATCATTTTAAGTTTAGACACAGAAAGAAGAGTTGCTGTGGACACTTTAAACCCAATTGCTCGTTGGATGGAAAAGGGAGATGACTGGAAGTACTAGACAATACAGGTCTGAAATTCAAGGTAGGAACTTAATTAGAGATACAAATGTGGCTATCCAGTGAATAAAGGTGATAAGTTTTAATAAACAAATAACTTGAGGACCATGAGTTTGGCCTAGTGGTAGAGTGTTTGCCTAGCATACACAAAGACCTGGGTTTGATTCCTCAGTACCACATACATAGAAAAAAAGCCAGAGGCTTAAGGGGTAGAGCTCTAGCTTTGAGAAAGTCCAAGGACAGTGTTCAGGCCCAGAGCTCAAGCCCAGAACTAACAAAAACAAAACAAAACAAAACAACAGCAACAAAAAAACCCAAATAACTTGATAAGATTAAGCAGAAAATGAAGAAGGATAAAGAAATCTGAAGGCTGAGCCCTAGGACATTCCAATGTTTATAGATTAGAAACACAAAAGAGGACTGGGAGTTTGGCCTAATGGTAGAGTGCTTGCCTAGCATGCACAAAGACCCAGGTTTGATTCCTTGGTACCACATACGTAGAAAAAAGCTGGAAGTGGTGCTGTGGCTCAAGTGGTAGAGCACTAGTCTTGATGAAAGCCCAAGGACAGTGCCCAGGGCCTGAGTTCAAGCCCCAGGACTGGCAAAAAACAAAGCAACAACAAAAAAAACCCACAACACAAAAGATTAGAAGTCTGGGAGGTGGCTCTCATATATAATCCTAGCTATTCAGGAGGCTGAGATTGGAGGATCACCATTCAAAGCCAGCCTAGGCACTAAAATCTAAAATCTGTGAGACTCTTATCTTCAGTTAACCACTAGAAAACTGGGAGTGGCATGTGGTTCAAAGGGTAGGGTGATAACCTTGAGTTGAAGAGCTCGCAGACAGCGCCCAGGCCCAGAGGTTCAAGCCCCGCAACCGACAAAAATAAATACTTTAGTTCCATAGAAACAGAATCTGGACTAAAGATACATAAATTTAACATGAAAATATATTACTAGCTTGTCCAAATTACTATTACTTCTAATTTCTAGTCAGTATAAAATTGTGTATGTCTTGAACTTCCATGAGAATTATTGAATCCTTGGTCAATTAAATTGGTAAAATTGTTTTATTCTGCATTTATGTATTCATATTATTTGACTTTTCTTAAAGTGTTTTACTGCTTATTTTCTAGGTAACTGCTTATTATTGAGGTGGGAAGGTTACAGAGTTAGAAGTGAGAACCAGTACACTCCTTTAAAAATTACTTATTTATGGGGCCAGGAGTTTGGCCTAATGGTAAAGTGTTTGCCAGCGGTACCACATACATAGAAAAAGCCAGAAATGGAGCTATGGCTCAAGTGATAGAGCTCTAGCCTCGATAAAGCCCAAGGCCAGTACTCAGGCCCTAAATTCAAGCCCAAGACATAAAAAAATAAAAAAATAAATAATTTAAACATATATATATATATATATATACTTTTATAGTACTAGGTTGAAAATTATCTCTGATTTGTTGGAAAATATTTATCTTTACTGCTGTATATTAAAGTTAATAATGCTTTTACTTTTTTTCTTTCACTGTATTATTAAGTTTATATCCTTGACTAGAAAAAAGGAGGAAGAGGAAGAGGAGGAAGAGAAGGAGGATGAGGAGGAGGGGGAGGAAAAGGGAGAAAACACTTATCAAAGTATTTAGGCCTTTGTCTTAAATCTTTACACATTTCTTCTTCACATATAAACCTTATTATTCTTCTCTGTCCTGAGAGAAAGAATCTTACCAGAGCATCTACAACTCCTCCTAAAGCCTGAGTATTCTAGATGACAGGACTTCAGTGCATGATCCTTCATGTACACACCCACACTAAGCCCACAAACCCAGGCCTTGTATGGAAGGTTTACATTAGGGGACAGAGTTTGGTAATCAAAATCCTGTGCATTGCCAAGCACTGATGGCCCCCATCTGTAATCTTAGGTAGTCACGAAACTGAGATCTGGGGATCCCAGTTCAAAGCCAGACGAGGTAGGAAACTCTATTTCTAATTTTTATGTGCTCAAAACATTACTATATTTACACAGGAAATTTTCCCATTCCTTGAATTACTAAACAATTTTATACATCTTGTCAAAAGTCATATCTGTTCCTTGAGGTAAATATATATATATATATATATATATATATATATATATATATATATATAAAACATTTCAAATAATACACAATGGGGCTGGGAGTTTGGCCTAGTGGTAGAGTGCTTTCCTAGCATCCATAAAGACCTAGGTTTGATTCCTTGGTACCACATACATAGAAAAGGCCGGAAGTGGTGCTGTGGCTCATGTGGCAGATCAGTAGCCTTCAGAAAGTCCAAGGACAGTGCCCAGGCCGAGTTCGAACCCCAGTACTGGCAACAACGGCAACAACAACAACAATAATAATAATACATGATTATTTCCTTCCCTGCTAAATTATATTCTTATTTTCTTGCCTCAATATACCCACCATTTTTACTATCTTTTCAAATGTAGAATAATCTACTGAGCAAAGAGGAAATCTGACTTATAACTGGAGAAGAGAACAGTAATTCCCCTATAGCACTATGGACAAAAATAGATACTTGGTAGGATACAGAAAATAATTCAAATTGCATTGTAACTTGGCAAGCTTTTTTTGTTAATACCAGTCTTGGGGCTTGAACTCAGGGCCTGAGCACTGTCATTGGGCTTTCTCAAGGCTAGTGCTTTGCCACCTGAGCCACAGCAACACTTCCGGCTCCTTCTGTGTAGGTGGAACCAAGGAATCAAATTCAGGGCTTCATGCATGCTAACAAGCATCTACCTCTAGGACCAGGCTTTTTTTTTTTTTTTTGGGTCCCTGAGCTCTTCAGCTCAAGGCTACCACCCTACCCTTTGAACCACAGCGCCACTTCCTGTTTTCTATTGGTTAATTGAAGATAGGAGTTTCATGGACTTTAGTGCCTAAGCTGGCTTTGAACTATGATCCTCAGATCTCAGCCTGCTGAGCAGCTAGGATTATAGACATGAGCCACCACGCCAGGCTGGAGCCAAGCTTTTACAATACCTAATACATGTTCTTTTAAAAGAGAGAAAAGGAAAATCGTCAACTATTCCTGAAAAACTAACTATATTAAATACTCCAAAGGAGTGGGAAAGCAAGTATGTAGATGACCTACAAACCACACAGGAAAAATGACCTCTGTAGAACCTACCTACCTATTACATGATACCAATTTGAACATCAGTTGATAGATAAAATTTGGAGATTTTATTTTTAATTATACAAACGTTTTGTTTACAATGGAATTTAATCTGCACTTTTTTTTTTTTTTTCCAATCCTGGGGCTTGAACTCAGGGCCTGGGCACTGTCTTTGGATACATTTTGCTCAAGGTTAGTGCTTTGTCACACTTGAGCCACAGCACTACTTCCAGCTTTTCCTGTGTATGTGGTGCTGAGGAATCAAATCCAGGACTTTGGGCATGCTAGGCAAGCACTCTACCACTAGGCCACACTCCCAGCTCCTTAATCTGTACTTTTTCTTCTTCATTAACCTAAGTATTCTTTATTTCTCCACTGTGAGCTTAATTTGGACAAAGCAGTCTCTCCTCAGAGTTTCAAGTGACTGAAAGAACTTTTAGGCTTGACATAGAATAGAAAATATAATCTCTATTAAAATAACTAATACGCCTTCGTCAAGAAGCTTGAAGACAAGAAGCATTAGGATAAAAATATAGTGTTCACTTGTTAGTTAAACTTGTCATTTGAAATAGGATGTAAAAATCTATGTTAATAAATTCTTTAATAAATAAATATATATATAGTGTTACACTTACAGAAACAAAAGTGAAGCAGAGGCCAGCTCCCCTTTGCGCTAGTTGCTCCGTGTCCAGCCGAGGTTTTGCTAGCATCACTGACATGAGGGTTGGCAGGGCAGACTGCTCCTCTGAGGCCTCCTTCGCTGCACTGCCATCTAAGCCATACAGGGGCTGCTCTACTCGCCGCTGGAAAACAGTAAAGGAATATCTTACATGAGAAAGTAATACAACCAAAATATGGAACCACACAGCTACAGACCACAAGATGTATGATTTACAAAAAGCCTACAGAAAGAAAACTCAACAATATTGTCAATTATGTCACTATAAAACTGAGGAAATAATTCAATCCCATTCTCATGATTCTCGGTATTCATGTAATTCTGAATTTATAGAATTCTTTGTTGAGTTCAATAATCTACTTCATAATACTCTTTCCCAGACAAGATAATTTATTCAATCCTGCAAATAAATAAAGAATTAAGACAACCAATTGTCCATGCTTTTCTAGATAGACCATGTCACTTTCAATTCGATTTGCAATATACCAAACCTTCTGTATAAAAACAAAATCTACAATAAATATAAACAAAACAAGCACAGTGAATTAAAAGAATAAACACAATTAGGAAATTTCTTCGAAAATGCAAGGATAGTTCATCATAAGCAAAATCACCAAATCTAATCCAACATTAATGTTAGAGAAAAATTATGATTTATGTCTTTGAACCAGACTATAGTACCTTTTTGGCCATCTTTTAAAACTCCAATTTAATGATTCAAAGTATTTTCTTTCAAAAAAAAAATTGATATAGCCAGGGGCTGAAATCCTAGGAGGATCCTTCCTAGATAGGATCAAAGCTTGAGGCCAGCCTGGAAAAAAAAAGTTCAGAAGACACCACCTCAACCAAAAAAAGCTTTAAAAAAAAAAAAAAAAAAAAAAAGCAACCAGGCAACAGGTAGTACACGCCACACCTGTAATCCTAGCTACTCAGGAGGCTGAGATCTGAGGATCGTGGTTCAAAGCCAGCCAAGGCAAGAAAGTCTATAAGACTCTTATCTCCAATTAACCACCAGAAAACTGGAAGTGGTGTTATGGCTCTATGAGTAGGGTGGTAGCCTTGAGCTCAAGAGCTTAGGGACAGTGCTCAGGACCAGAGTTCATGCCCCACAACCGGCCAAAAAAAAAAAAAAAAAGACAGGGGCCGGGAGTTTGGCCTAGTGGTTAAAGTGCTTGCCTAGCATGCATGAAGACCAGGGTTCGATTCCTCGGTACCACATATAGAAAAAAGCCAGAAGTGGTGCTGAGGCTCAAGTGGTAGAGCTCTAGCCTTGAGAAAGTCCAAGGACAGTGCTCAGGCCCTGAGCTCAAGCCCAGGACTGGCAAAAAAAAAAAAAAAAAAAAAAGACAGCTTAGTGCAATGACAATCCAAATACAGGAAGAAAAAAATCCTAGAAAAATCATGATTGTCAGGTCACACTGCACAGAGTCAGACTTTCAAAAAAAAAAAAGTAAAACAAGATGGAGCATGACTCTCAAACCATGCCTAACAAGCCTAAGGACCTGAGTTCAGCTTCTACCTCCACCAATAAAAGAATCAAAACAAGAAGTTAAAGTAGGAATCAAACAGTCCATACATTCAGTTTTCTTTTTGTTACTGTTTACTGTTGGGGTTTTTTGTTTGTTTGTTTGCCAGTCCTGGGGCTTGAACTCAAGAGCCTAGACACTGTCCTTGGGCTTTCTTAAGGCTAGCACTCTACCACTTGAGCCACAGCTTTTTTCTGTGAATGTGTTACTGAGCAATCAAACCCAGGGCTTTGTGCATGCTAGGCAAGACCCTACCACTAGGTTATGCTTCTGGTCCCTGTTGTTGTCTTAAGATGAAGTTTAGCTATGTAGTACCGATGCCTTAAACTAAAAACTCTCCTGTCTCAGTCTCCTACATGCTGTGATTATAAGTGTGTGCCATCATACCTGGCCATATTCAACATTATTGTAGTTTCTTAGCCCGGGTGATAAGGGGAGAAAATATGAGGGAGGGGAGGGAAGTACAAGGCCCTGAGTTTTAACCTCATTATTGCCAAGAAGGGAGAGAAGGAAAGGGGACAGATGAAGTCTCTCAAGACTTCTCTGTACAGACTATCCTCGAACCAAAATCCTCTCAATCTTGGCCTCTCAACCCCAGCTTTTGGTTGAAAGAAGTCTCTAGAACCTTTCTTCCAGGTTGGCCTCAAACTTGGAAGCTCCCGTTATGTTCAAAAGTAGCTAGAGTAATAAGCATGAGGTACTGGCACATAGTTGTGAAGGCCTTTTGAACATTTATATTAGGGGCCGAGAGCATGGCCTAGTAGTAGAGTGCTAGCCTTGAGGAAAGCCCAAGGACAGTGCTCAGGCCCTGAGTCCAAGCCCAAAGACTGGGGGGGAAAAAAAATTACATTAAAAACATAAACCAAGGGGCCCAGAGTTTGGCCTTGTGGTAGAGTGCTTGCCTAGTACACACGAAGACCCGGGTTTGATTCCTTGGCACCACATACATGGAGAAAAGCCAGAAGTGGTGCTGAGGCTCAAGTGGTAGAGTTCTAGCCTTGAGAAAAATCCAAGGACAGTGCTCAGAACTTAAGCCCAGGACTGGCAAAAAAAAAAAAAGCAAAAAAAACATAAACCAAAATGGTAACCCATCTGTACAACATCTTAGTAATAAAAATAAAATTTTATCTAAATATATATATATATTTACACACACACACACACACACACACACACACCCCAGCTGAGGATATAGAACTCACCTAACATGCACAAGGTCAAGAGTTTGATCTCCAGCAATGCAAAATGTGTGTGCATATTTGTAAACCATGTAAGAACATGTATAAATAACAAAATGCCCATAAAGGAAAATCTGATCATTCTTTAAATATTTTTACTTATGAATGGAAAATTCAACAGGAAGTTATGGGACTACAAACAGGAAAATTATTTACAAAGAGTTAGTAATCTTAATAAAGTGCTCCTACCAACACTAGCGTAACAAATACTGGAACAGAGAAAGATGCCAAAAATATAAATTAAAAGAGAAATTGAAAAAGCCATCCAGTATATGAAAAGATGCTTGGCAACAGTAGTGAACACATGGAAGGTAAAAGAAGGTATTGTATTTTCTCACTAGTTAAAAGATTAGAAAGATAGTTATACACACAAATCTTTTTTTTTCTTTTTTTCTTTTTTTTTTTTTGCCAGTCCTGGGGACTGAACTCAGTGCCTGAGCACTTTCATTGGGCTTTCCTCAAGGCTAATGTTCTGCCACTTGAGCCACAGTACCACTTCCAGCTTCTCTATGTATGTGCTAGGCAAGCACTCTACCAGTAGGCCAAATCCCCAGCCCTACACAAATTGATTAAAGGACAGTATACTTAGGGAAGAAGTCCAAAAGTTTAACTCCTTTGAACAAAAGTGTTTAGCACAATGAATAGCAGGGAAGCTAAAACATGGCAGGAGGGCGGGGCAATAAGAGGAGGTAATTATACAGAGGCGGAGGGAAGAAGGGAGAACAAATGTAGTGATTATATCCAATATGTACATTAGGAAGACTGAACTACATAACCTGAAGGTAGGGATGGGATGGGGAAAGACTAGAGAGAATGATGAACACAGTTATAATGATCGAGATACATTGCATTCAGCACCTAACTTTGGAATAAAATCCCCATTTTACAACTAGTTTAATATAAATATTTTAAAAGGTTATAAAAATAAAATACTAGGGGCCAGAAGTCTGGCCTAGTGGTAGAGTGCTTGCCTACCATGCACAAAGACCTGGGTTTGATTCCTTGGTACCACATACATATAAAAAGCTGGAAGTAAAGCAGGCTCACGCCTGTAATCCTAACTACTCAGGAGACTGAGATCTGAGGACTGTGTGCTCAAAGCAACCCCAGGCACAAAAGGACCAAAAGACCTGAGACTCTTATTTTCAATTAACCACAAGAAAGCAGGAAGTGGAACTGTGGCTCAAGGGGTAGGGTGGTGAGCTGAAGATCTGGGGGACAACACCCAGGCCCAGGGGTAAGGTGGTTCAAGCCCACAACCGATCAAAAGCAAAAAAAAGAAAACCAAACAATTCATTTCACTATAGAACTGTACACAAATATTTCTAGGATGTTGACTAAAAACAATTCACTGGAGAAACTGGAGGTGTGGCTCAAGTGGTAGTGACAGCCTGGGGCAAAAAAAGCTAAAGAAAAGTGTGGAGCACTAAAGTTCAAAACCTAATACTGGCACAGAGGAAAAAAAGAAAAATTCCTCCAACCGGGACCAGGTGACAATAGCTTACATGTTATGCTCCAAGCTACTCAGGGGACTAGAGTTTGAGGATAAAGGTCCAGACCCAGTATAGGCAGATAAATCCAGAGACTCACATCTCTAAGCACACATGACAAGTGTTAAGACAAGTTGTAAGCAAAAAAGGCAAACAAGAATACAAGATCCTAAATTCACGCCCCGTACTAGCATCCACACAAAATAATAATAATAATAAACTGAAAGAAGAAAAACTATTATAGAACAAATATACAACACTGTATCCAAAAAAGGTCCACATAATCATTTGCCCACCACACTAACAGTTCTTTTGGAGGGGATTTTGTATGTGAACCACTGTCAAACCTTTTCTTTTGTGTAACTAGGGATTCCACTCAGGACTTGTGTTCACTAGGCAGATACTCTACCAACTGAGGGCCCTTGCCCTCAAACTGTTATAATCTGCATTTAATTAGAGAGAGAGAAAAAAAAGACTCTACAATCACAGAGAAATGAATATGCTTCTCTTTAAATAGATAAACTCAAATATCAAATCATAAAAAGCTTATTTATTTAATCCCTACTTCTTTCTTCTAGCACTGAAGATCAAGCATATTAAGGCATGTGCTCTTGCCACTGAACCAAATCTCTAGCCAAACTTACAGAAGATTTAGTATTATGACTAACCAAATTAAGAGCACAACTAAACCATTATGTTAAACGTATACACATGGATGACTAAACTAAAAACAACAAAAAGCAAGTGATCAGCCACCAGTGGCTCACACTCGTAAACTGTGCTACTTAGAGTAAGGTCTGAGAGGTATGGTTTAAAGCCAGCCTGGGCAGGAAAGTCTGGGACATTCGTATCTTCAATTAACCAGCAAAAAGCCAAAACTCAAAATAGTAGCTCAAGTGATAGAATACTAGCCTTGAGCAAAAAGAAGCTCTACCCAGGCCCTGAGTTCAAGCCCCATAACCAGTACAAAATTAGAGGAGTAATCACCTGAGTCATACTCAGAGAATTGGGGAAGTACACTCAAGCAAGAAGCATACTGAGAGCTGGGGATGTGGCTTAGTGGTAGAGTGCTATGCTTGTACAAAACAAGCTTAAGGACAAATGCCCTGAGTTTAAGCCCCAGGACTGACAAAAAAGAAAAAGAAACAAAAACTATGCTGATGAGTTTGTCTCTTGTATGGAATGATTACGTGGAGTTAATATAATAATGGTTTTCTAGAAATTGTTTTGTTTGGGCTAGTACTGGGGCTTTTCACTCTCACTCAGCTTTTTAGGCTTTTAGGGCCACATTTTCTGCATGTATTCTTGGTTTCTAAGAACCTAAAAATCATCTGAGCTTGGCAGCTATGGACACTAACTTGCCAATTCACAAAAATGTTCATGCTTTATATACTTTTTTCTTTCTTTTTATTTAATTGATCATAGGGCTTGAACTCAGCCTGCTCAAAGCTAGCCCTCTATCCTTTTAAACCACAGTACCACTTCTAGTTTTCAGTGATTTACTGGAGATAAAAGTCTTCATGGGGGGGCCGGAAGTTTGGCCTAGTGGTAGAGTGCTTGCCTAGAATGCACGAAGACCCAGGTTCGATTCCTCGGTACCCCACATACATAGCAAAAAGCTGGAAGTGGTGCTGAGGCTCAAGTGGTAGAGTGCTAGCCTTGAGAAAGTCCAAGGACAGTGCTCAAGCCCTGAGCTCAAGCCCAAGACTGGCAAAAAAAAAAAGTCTCATAGACTTTCCTGACTGGGATGGCTTCAAGCCGAACTGTGATCCTCAGATCTGTTTCATGAGTAGCTAGGATTATAGGCATGAGCCACCAGACTCTGGCTACATTCTTGTACTTTTACAAATAGTAAAAGAGTACAAGAGTAGTGCTGTGGCTCAAGTGGTAGAGCAATAGCCTTGAGCTGAAGAGCTCAAGGACAGTGCCCAGGCCCAGAGTTCAAGCCTCACAACCAACCAAAAACAACAATAACAACAAAAAATTTGCCAGCCTGGACTCCGCTCCAATTAGCCACCAGAAAACCAGAAGCGGTGTTGTAGCTCAAGTGGTAGAGCACTAGCCTTGAGATGAACTGCTCAAAGACAATGCCCAGGCGTAGAATTCAAGCTCCACCACCTACACCTACATGCACGCACGCATGCACGGGAAACATTTATTAAGACAGGCATGGGTGGCTCACACCTGAAAGCTAGTCTCAGAAAATTGTGATCCAGAGAATCACCGTTCAAGGCCAAGCCAGATAATACAAATCCATGAGACTCCACCTCTCATATAACCAGCAAAAAAGTAGGCTGGAGGAGAGGCACGGCTCAAGTAGTAGAGTATCTCACTAAACAAGCTGAACCAGTTTAAAGCTCTGAGGTCAAATACCAGAGGAAAACAATCATTTACAAAAAAAATTCATTTTTTTTTAATCTACCAATTTCTCTTTGAGCAATTTTGGGTACCAAACACTGTTTTGGGTACTAAAAAAGGAAAAATTGAACTGAGCAATATCTTTCTTATTTTTTGGGGGGGGGGGGCCTGGGGCTTGAACTCTGGGCCTGGGTGCTGTCCTTGAGCTCTTCAGCTCAAAGTTATCCCTCTACCACCTGAGCAACAGCACCACTTCTGTAGATCAACTGGTGATAAGAGTCTCATTAAGAGTCTCATGGACTTTTGTGCCAGGGCTGGCTTTAAACTGTAATTCTCAGATCTCAGCCTTCTGAGTAGCTAGGATTACAGGTGTGAGCCAGTAGTACCTGGTTGAGCATTATCTCTTACATGTCAAGTGAAAGTTATCAATTAAGAACATTTGTATATAATAAACACTGTAAACAGGAGTAAACAAAAGCAAGCTAGACACCTTTGCTCACAGTATTAGCATATTTGTGAAAGAAGATGGGCAATGAATTATATTTAAAAATTAGGGGGCGATGGGCCGGGAGTTTGGCCTAGTGGTAGAATGCTTGCATAGCATGCATGAAGACCCGGGTTCGATTCCTTGGTACCACATACATAGAAAAAAGCTGGAAATGGTGCAGAGGCTCAAGTGGTAGAGCTCTAGCCTTGAGAAAGTCCAAGGATAGTGCTCAGGCCCTGAGCTCAAAACCAGGACTGGAAAAAAAAAAAAATTAGGGGGCTAGAAATGTGGCCTAGTGGTAGAGTGCTCACCTAGTATGCATGAAGCCCTGGGTTTAATTCCTCCATACAACATACACAGAAAAAGCAGGAAATGGTTATGTAGCTAAAGTAGCAGAGTGCTAGCCTTGGACAGTGCCCAGGAACTGAATTCAAGCCCCAGGACTGGCAAAAAAAAAAAAAAAAAAATTAGGACCTTGGCCAGGCATGGTGGCTCATGCCTGTAATCCTAGCTACTCAGGAGGCTGAGATCTGAGGATCACAGGGTCAAAGCCAGTCCAGGCACCGAAGAACTGGATTTTTATCTCCAACTAACCACTAGAAAACCGGAAGTTGAGCTGTGTCTCAAAGGGTAGGGCAGTAGCCTTGAGCTGAAAAGCTCAGGGACATTGCCCAGGCCATGAGTTCAAGCCCCACAACCAAGAAAAAAAAAGAAAAAATTAGGCTGGGCACCACTGTAATCCTGTAATCTTAGCCACTCAAGAGACTGAGATCTGAGCATTTCAGTCTTGGCAGGATACTGTGAGACTTATATTATCAATATAATATAAAAAAAGCAAGAAGTGATTCTGTGGCCAAACTGGTAGTACACTAACCCTGACCATAGACAGACTCAGGGACAGAGCCCAGGACCAGGATCAGCAAAAAAAAAAAAAAGAAAGAAAGAAAAAGCAAATGAAAGGATACAATTATACCATACACAATGGCATCAATAAGCAGACAACATAGAATGCCCAATGAAGGAAGCCAAAAACACAAGAGTACATACTACATCATTGTTTTCATACAAAATACAAAGTAAAATCAATCAATCAACAGTGCTGTTACAGGTCAGGACCATGGCTATGCCCAAGGGAGAAAGAGGTGGTCAGCAGGAAAGGAACTCAGTGGAATGTCTACAGGGCTGCAACATTTGCTTTTCACAAATCAGCATGTGTTTATGTGGGGGGGAGAAGTTAAGAAAAATTAAGAACCCAAGTCACAACTGGAGCATGGCCTAGTAGCCGAGTGTTTGCCTAGCATGCACGTAGCCCTAGGTTCAATTCCTTGGAACCACATACACCGAAAAAGCTGGAAGTGGTGCTGTAGCTCAAGTAGTAGAGCATTAGCCTTGAGAAAGCCCAAGGACAATGCTCAGGACCTGATTCAAGCCCAGGACTGGCAAAAAAAAGAGGCTGAGATCTGAAGATCTTGAGTCAAGGCTAGCCTAGGCTAGAAAGTCCTTGAGACTCTTATCTCCAATTAACCATGAGAAAACCAGAAGTGGTGAAGTGGTGCTATGGCTCAGTAGTCTTAAACTTAAGAGCTCAGGGATAGTGACCCGGCCTGGAGTTAAAGCCCCAGACCAAAAACAAACAAACAAATATACAAACAAATAAATAAAACCTAAGGTCAAATTAGAGACTGTATCAAGGCATGAATATGTACCATTCTGCAAAGGTTGACCAGAAATAAACTATGCTAATGTCATTTTTGAGCAACAACCTGCTGAAGAGTTTGCCAATTCTGGGAAAGAATGTTTCCAGAAGAAGGAAAGGCAACAAAGGCCTTGAAGCAGAAGAGTGCTTTACAGTATTCAAAGAGACCATGTGCTACCGCCACATACAACATGGATAATAGTCAGAGAAGCAGAGTGCAGGTCAGACAGGAGCTATGAGACCATGTGACAACTTCAGTGTAGTAAGCCCCTGTGCAATTCTGAGCAGAGGAATGACAGGGTTAAGCCATAACTTTCTTACCTCTCAGACTAGAAATGTGTCAGAAAATGGCAAAAAAAAAAAAAAAAAAAAAAAAAAAAAGGAGGGGCCTGGAGTTTGGCCTAGTGGTTAAAGTGCTTGCCTAGCATGCACGAAGACCCGGGTTCGATTCCTCGGTACCACATACATACAAAAAAGTCGGAAGTGGTGCTGAGGCTCAAGTGGTAGAGCTCTAGCCTTGAGAAAGTCCAAGAACAGTGCTCAGGCCCTGAACTCAAGCCCAGGACTGGCAAAAAAAAAAAAAAAAAGGAGTCTATGATGGAAGCTAGAAAATAAATTCCAATATATTTTAAAGGAGAAATGAGATTTTCTGATGGGTTATATATTTTGAAGTTTAACTCATTACCTAAAAAGTAGATTTCCTAGACAATAGAAAAATCATCTGCAGTTATTTTGTATGAGACAATGCAGAGCCCTTTACCAATATGTTAAAGTATAAACTGTGCATTAAATAAAAGTGGCAATCTCAAGAAGAAAAATGGACACATACTTACCAGAATCCAAGTGAAGAGCAAAAAGTTCACTCATTCAAAAAAGTAGACATCGATATTATTTAAAAAATAAGCTGCTGGTCACAGTGGCTCCTAGCTACTTAAGAGGCTGAGATCTAAGGATTGAGGTTCAAAGCCAACCCAGGCACTAAAAAGTTCATGAGACTCTTATCTCTAACTAACCACCAGAAAACCATAAGTAGTGCTGTGGCTCAAAGGGTAGAGCAATAGTGTTGAGCTGAAGAGCTCAAGGAAAGCACCCAGTCCCAGAGTTCAAGTCCCACGACAGACAAAGAAAAGAAAAGAAAGGAAGGAAAGAAAGAAAAAAGATAGCTACCTTAGGAAACTGTTATTAGGATACTGTTCTGACTTTATATAGGAAGTTTACCAGCATTATGGTCTTTGCCCACCACTGAGGCAGCATGGCAAATGTAGCACAGAATGTGGAAATCCCTTCTGATTGATTCTATTTTCTCAGGAAAGTAAAACAGCAAGGCTATTAATTGAATTGAAGAGGTGCTATGGAGGATTGTAAAGACACAATAAGAGGAATTATGTCTCAATTGACAAATCATATCACACTACTTTTAAAAAAAGATTTTAAGACAAGAGACAAATGTTAGTTCATGCCTGTGATCACAGCTGCTCTCAGGAGGCTGAGATCAGAAGATCAAAGCTCAAAGCCAGCCAAGGCAGGAAAGTCCATGAGGCTCTTACCTGCAGTTGACCACCAAAAGAATAGAAGTGGAGTTGAGACTCAAGTGGTAAAATGCTAGCCTTGAGCAAAAAAGTTTAGGGATATTGCCCAGGACTGAGTTCAAGCCCAAGACAGAGACAACATTGAGACATTCTATCTGTGCCAATACTCTGCAGTCTCATGTAATATTTTCTAACTTTCATTTCAAAGTAGAAAAAATAGCCTCCTCAGTCATTATCTCACAAACCTCAATCTATGCAAGTAGATATATACATTTAACAATACTAAAGTATGGCAGTAATGAAAAAATAATGTTGTTTCAAGAGTTTAACTTATACTTTTGTAAGTACTTTAACAATTACTCATCCTAATATAAGCATATTTTGATAAAGAAGTAGAAGAAAAGGAAACATGTCTTAAGTGCCTTAACAATATAAAAGCTTAAGTTACTCAGAAAAAGGGAAGTTATATTATCCAATGTGCTAAGAAGGCAAAGAAAAACAACTTTCCTAAACAGAGATCCAAGATGACAGCTTCCTTCCAGTGACAGCACTATCCATGCATGGTATTAAGGACATGGTGCTGGAGTTTGTATTACTATCCACCAATTATCTAAAGCTACTAAAACAAATTAACCAAACTCCTACATTAGGTAGTTCAGAAATTACCAATCTCAGAATTATTTGAATCAAATGATTCTTCTTTGTAAAGCAACTGTCCTAACTTCATAGGTTATGTACCAGCACTCTGGCTTCTGCTCAGTAGATGTCATGGCATCTATCCTTGCATTCCCTACCTTTAAAACAAAAATAACTCAAAATATTGTTACTGTCTCTGGTTGAAAACCACTAACAGAGGTGTAATGATTTTAAGAATTTGTGGTCTCACTAAAAGACTGAAAAGAATCAGTCCCAAATGTGTATGGCATTAGCTTTTCTGTATCCTATGTAACCTCTGGAGTCAACTCAAATACCAAGAGGTGACCAAATTGTAAAAAGGAAGAGAAAGAATTTGGTTTCAGAAACATGTAAGTTACAAAAGAATTAAAAACCTATTGTTGGCTCAAACCTGTAATCCTAGCTACTCAGGAGTCTGAGATCTAAGGATTACATTAAAGCCAGACCAGGCAGGAAAATCTGTGAGACTCTTATCAAAAAAGCCAGAAGTAGGGATGTGGCTCAAGTGGTAGAGTACTAACCTTAAGCAAAAGAAGCTCAGAGACAGCATCAAGGCCCTGAGTTCAAAACCTGGGATTCACACACATACACACACACACACACACACACACTATTAGCCAGATGCTGGTGGATCATGTCTGTAATCCTAGCTACTCGAAAGACTGATCAAGATCTTCAAGGATCAAGATTCAAAGCCAGCCAAGGCCAGAAAGCCCAGGAAATTCTTATATCCAATTAAGCATAAGAAAACCCAGAAGTGGAGCTATGACTCATGTAGAATGTTAACCTTGAGCAAAAAAGCTCAGGGATAGAGCCCATGTCTTGAGTTCAAGCCCCAGAATTAGCACCAAAACAACCCTATAGTAATGTGCCCCCCACCTCTCCACCAACACTGTAACCCTATCTACTCAAGAGGCTGAGTTATGAGGATCATAGTTCAAGCCTGCTAGGAAGAGAAGTAAAGGAGACTCTTATCTCCAGTTAGCTCAAGTGGTAGAGTGTTAGTTAGCCTTGAGCAAATAAGCTCAGGGCAGTGCTCAAGCCCTGAATTCAAGCCTCAGGACCAGCAGAGGAAGTAGGGAGAGACACCAAAAAAGTATTATTGTTTGTAATCCTAACTACTCAAGAGGCTAAGATCTGAGGATCATGGTTTGAAGCTAGCCCAGGCAAGAAAGTCCATGAGACTCTCATCTCCAATTCACCACAAACAACAATTTCCAAAAACAAGCCTTCTGAAGTGGAGCTGTGGCTCAAGTGGCAGAATGCTAACCTTAAGCACAAGCACTGAGGGATAGCACCCAGGCCCTGAGTTCAAGCCCTAAAACAGGCACAAACCAACAAAGAACTACTGTCTGGTCTGGAATCACTTTCTTGACTGACAGCTGAGCTACATAATCTTAGAGATAATTTATATACTGAGTGAATTGGTTAGCACTTTTCTAAAGTTAACTTGGTGATACAGATTTGAATCTAAGTTAAGTGAATCACTTATTCCTAGGGAATACGAGGAAGTTTTTTCCCTCATGCCTCATTCCCCATGGGTAATTAATGGAAGAGAAACTACTTGAGTGTTCCTGGGCTTCTTGGTCTCCTATAACAGTGGTCATATTTCTCCAGGTGAATGCTTACCGGTAAGGGATTGGATAAGGAATGTTGCGGTGAGGATCGTGCAACTGGTGGAACACTTCTGCCAGGGCTGGTTCCTGGCCCGCTTCCCCCAGCAAACTGGCCAACAGGGAAAAATGGATATGAATAATTCAAAATAGTACTATGCTTCAGATAAGGAGAGTAAAAGATTAATACACAAACAGGTCTTAATTATACATGGCCCTTTTATGTCAAAACATCTTATTCTAGAGAGAAAATCTCATGTAAGTCAAATTCTGCTCTTTTCAATGACATTTTTAAGAATGAGCTAACATAGAAATACACCAAGATATATAGAAAACATGAGTAGAAAGTTGAAAGTACACATGGTTTTTGAATGGCAGAAGAATGTTTTCTCTGTTTGCCTCAAAATACACATAGCAGAAATGCATGGTGCCGTGGTGTTAGTTGTTTTTAGTAGCACTAAGAATGGGTCACTGAGCTCTCACACATTCCTCTGGACTAAGGGAAGAGGACAAAAGAAGAGAATAAGTCATTCCACCTTAATCTTTGAAAGACACAAAACTTCATCTGGCCAAGAAAAAAAATACCTCGTGAATTCTTGTATCATCACAAACAAAACACGTAATAAAAACTTTTAAATTTAACAAGTTAGCAGCAGTTTCCTCTTACTAAGAGATGGGGAAGCATTGGGAGATACAGATGGGAAGAAAAGGGGGCAAAAGGCAAAATAGTGTACCCTAATGTATCAGATGAACACAGATTTAGGTTTTTAAAAATTCACTCTAGATTGTTTTTTTTCCCCCAAAATATAACTTACCTCAAAGTAATCACTAATTTTATGTCCCCTAGGAGTGCCTTTCCCTGAAAATGAAACCAAAGTGAGTACAGTTTTTACAATGCACATGTAAAACATCATAACCAAAATGCATTATAACTGCACACATTGTTATAAAACAAGTATTGCCTTTACTATTATAACAAATGAGCCAAAAATAATCTTTCTTTCACAAATACACTAACAATATATGCAAAATAGGAGGAACAAAACTCATCTATAATCTCAATTTATGAGAATGAGGATTCAAAACATACTAATCAGAACTAAAGAGTTGATTCTGTTTCACAAACATACATGACTTTGTCACTATGGGAGAATTTTCCTTTCAAAATGTAAGTATAATAATTTCTGTTCCTTACAACAGAAGTAAGAAGGGCCAAACCATTTATTGTTTCAGTACATATTGGCATTATAATGATCATTTTTATAGATTTATCCCAGTGGACCCCAATGCTAAACTAAATACTTGCCATGGAATAGCGGCGATGTAAATTTCAAAAATGTTGGCTACAAACAAATCACTGATCTAATCTAAGACATGCTTAAACATCAATGTATCTATTCTCTTTTGTATCTGAAAAAAAAATCTTACGATTTAAAAAAAAAAATGGCTTGAGGAGGTAGGAGTATGGCCTAGTGGTAGAGTGTGAATGCTTGCCCAGCATGCATGAAGCCCTGGGTCCAATTCCTCTGTACCACATACAAGTGGTGCTGTGGCTCAAGTGGTAAAGTGCTAGCCTTGAGAAAGCCCAAGTATAGTGTCCAGGCCCTGAGTTATAGCCCCAGAACTGGCAAAAACAAAACAAAACAAAATGAAGGGAAAAAATGGCTTGAAATTCAACAGGGGAAGGGGATTAAGAGGTGTGCCTTAGCTGGTACCAATTGAGTCCTCCCCCAAGTCTTAGACCAAAAAAGAAATAGTAAAAACAGCCTCCAAACAGTTGACACTTGATCCAGTATATATCAAATGCCAGCCTATTATAAACTGCCTGATATTGCTGAAAGATACAAAAATTTATTAGGAAGCCTTGCATATAAGCTAATAACTTATTGTGAATTAAAAATTCTAAATATATAAAGATATATTTTCAATTTATGTTAAATACTACCTTGGCTAGTTTCATATGGTTCAGCTTTTCTTTTTCGATTTCGCTGGTCATTCTGCTTTTTCTCAGGAGTCTGTTAAACATCACATATGTCACAATTAGTATTTTGGTAAACTTCACATTAGGAAAACTAGAGCATATATAAAATAATAAATATATAAGAGATAACCATGACACAAACAAGTCCTGAAAACTAAAACACACAGAGTCCAGAATTCTACTAAATTTTTGGCAAGTTGCTTAAAGTATTACACCTTTGACTTACTGATATATATGTTAAGGTGTGATGGTACAGGCCTATAACATCAACACGAGGGAGGCTGAGGCATGGGGACCACAAGTCAGAGGACAGGGTGAGCTATAGGCTCAGGGACAGAGCCCAGGCCCTGAGTTCAAGCCCCAAGACTAGCAAAAAAAAAAAAAAAACCCAAAAAACAAAAAACAAAACATGATAAGCCTGGCAGTGATGGCTGCCTGTAGTTCTAGCTATTCAGGAGGCTGAGGATAATGGGTTCAAAGCCAGCCAAAAATCCAGAAGACTCTTATCTCTAATTAACTACCAGAAAACCAGAGTGGTGCTGTGGCTCAAAGTGGTAGGCCCTAGAGCTTAAGCCATAGAGCTTAAGAGCTCTAGGACAGCATCCAGGCCCAGAGTTCAAGCCTTAAGACAAATAAATAAGTAAATGATAAAAGCTACATCAAAGCTATACAAACAGCACAAGACTGACATAGACTTAAATGCCCGGGGAGGCAAAAAAGGGTACTTATCTCTTAACCCCGACTAGAAATATAGAAGTCTTGCCTTAATGTGGTTTCTTACCTCTACTTCTTTATCACTCAAGGACCCCACGCTGCACAAGCTCTGGTTGGAAGACTCACTATTGAGTGGCCCCTAAAAAGAAAATTTTCAAGAGAAAATCAAAAGAAATTTTGGTTTAAGATGACTACAAAATGGAAGAAGCCTGCTGACTTATGTCTAAGTTAGGTAAGATGAAGACAGAAAATAGTAACAACACCTCTATATCAACTTGACAATAGTAACTTGGAACTTACGCCCTCTATATCAAAATTCTCCAGCTACTACTAATTTCACTTGCTTTATAAATTATTTATGTGCAGGTTTTCCATTCCAAAGTACTTTCATATATTCTAACGTCATTATTAAAGGAAAATAAGCATGGAAATCAATTCTTCCTGCCTTGTGTATCATAAAGCTGTATCTAGAAGTATGTTAAGGGTATGTTATAAGGGGTAGTTAGGAACCACAATAAAAGAAGTGCTCTTCTAAGACATGCTTATGGAGGCATGACAATAAGCTACAAAACCAAAAGGTTACATTCCAGCACTTAGAAGGCTAAAAGCAGGAGGATCATCAATTGGAGGCCAGTCTAATCCACAGACAGGCTCTGTCCCAGAAGAAAAAACAAAGAACAAAAAGGCTACATGAGATTGACTATACTGTAACATTAGCTTCAGGTACTGGTCCTCAGTGAAATTATATAAAAAGACAAGCATTAAAAACTTCTAGATGCCAGGGCATTGGTGGCTCACACCTGTAATTCTAGCTACGATAAAGGTGAAGGTGGAAGTGGTGGTGGTGATGGTGGAGGAAGAGGAGGAGGAGGAGAAGGAGGAGGAGGAGGAAGCAGCAGCAGTAGCAGCAGCAGGAGCAGGAGGAGGAGGAGGAGGAGGAGGAGGAGGAGGAGGAGGAGGAGGAGGAGGAGAAGAAGAAGAAGAAGAAGAAGAAGAAGAAGAAGAAGAAGAAGAAGAAGAAGAAGAAGAAGAAATAGTAGTAGTTGTTGAAGGAGAAGGAGGAGGAAGAAGAGGAGGAGACAAAAAAGAAGAAAAAGCAGCAGCACCACAGGAGGAGTAAGAGGAGGAGGAAGAGGAGGAGGAGGAGGAGGAGGAGGAGGAGGAGGAGGAGGAGGAGGAGGAAGAGGAGGAGGAGGAGGGGGAGGAGGTAGTAGTGGAGGGAAAAGCCTGTAGCATTCAAACCAAGACTACTACCTTCTCTCCTTCCTCCTTAGCCTGGCTTCAAACTGCTCTGTCCAGCAACACAGGGTTCCCTTCCCCCACATCCAAATATTCAGCATGCCATCAAAAGCAAGGAGGGGCCTTTTTCTAACAAGTCCCTACTGTGGGACAGAAGCTCTACTATAGTCATGGCAAAGAGAACACAACAAACCAATAGGGATGCCTTCCCCCAAAGAAGTAGTTCCACAATAGGAAAAGAAGCCAAGAGGACTTTACTCACAGAAATAGCTTGCTATTGTCTCAGGCCTTCAAAATCCTGACTAGTATTTTGAGCCTAAGAGAAGAAACTTCATTTGCAATACAAATTTAAGTGTATTATTAAAAGCTGGGTGCTGGTGGCTTGTGCCAGTAATCCTAGCTACGAAGGAAGCTGAGATCTGAGGATCACTGTTTGAAGTCAGCACAGGCAAGAGAGTCTCCAGGATATTCTTGCTTCCAATTAACCACAAAAAAAAAAAAAAAAAAAACTGGAAGTGGAGCTGTGACTTGCAGTGGTAGAGTGCTAGCCTTGAGTAAAAGAGCTCAAGGACAGGGCCCAGGCTGAATTCAAGTCCCATGACTGACCACTCTTCCCCTCCTTCCCCCGCTCCACAAAAAAGGATTCTTAAGAATAATCAGCTTAGGCTGGGAGCTTCGCCTAGTGGTTGAGTACTTGCCTAGCATGCATGAAGATACAGGTTCAATACCTCGGTACCACATACATAGAAAAAAGTCAGAACTGGTACTGAGGCTCCAGTGGTAGAGCTCTGGCCTGGAGAAAGCCAAAAGACAGTGCTCAAGGCCTGAGTTTAAGCCCCAGGACTGACAAAAAAAAAAAAAAATAGTTGGCTGAGTACTGGTGGCTCAGGCCTATAATGTTGAGATCTGAGAATCATGGTTTAAAGCCAGCTGAGTCAGCAACTCTACCTCCAGTTACCCACCACAAAACCAGAAGTGGCAGAAGGCTAGCTGCTAGCCAGCTTTGAGCAAAAAAGGAGTTCAAGGACAGCACCTAAACCCTGAATTCAAGCCCCATTAACAGACAATAACAAAAACAACAAAAAAGATGCAGAAACCTTTCAGAGAAACTATATTGGATTAGATCATGGAATTTGCCCAGGAAATTGTTGGGGGGGGGGGGGCAGGAAGAGCAACTAGATGTTAGTGGTATGTAACAGATGGATATGGTTCAGAAATAGAGTCCTATCTACACTATGGTCACCCTAGGATGAATATTGGCATACAGAGAGGTGTAGCCCTCTTAGGATCAGAGGCTCAAACTAAGAGGCAGGGATAGGGTGAAATGGATGTCATTAAAATAACACAGCTAGGTGCTAACACACATACCCACATACCCTCCATCTCTACCTGCCCCAAAACAAATGTAACAGTAACAAACCCAGGAGCTAGGGCCTGAACATTTGGCCTAATCCTAGAGTGCTTACCTAGCATACATAGAAAAAACTGAAGTGGTGATGTGGTTCAGGTGGTAGAGCTCTAGCTGTGAGAAAGCCCAAGGATAGTAGCTGAGTTCAAGCCCCAGGAATGGCAAAAATCAAAACAAACAATCAAACACTTGCCTGGCATGGATAATGAAGAACGTCATGAGCTCAATCCTCAGCACTATAATCAAGTAATCAATAAATGAAAAATAAATTTTGAAAGGGCAGGTATGGTGGCATAACACCTGTATTCTCAGCACTTGGGAAGCCTAGCTCAGGAGGCCACTGAGGAGGCCAAGCTCTGAGGATGAAGGTTTGAAGCCAGCCCAGGTACAAAAGTCTCTAAGACTCCATGTCTAATAAATTAGTAATATGCTGTTATTAGATACCAATTCTCAGAAAAAAAAAAAACACCTCTGCAAGAGTATGAGGCATGGGCCAGGAGTTTGGCCTAGTAGTAGGTGCTTGCCTAGCATGCACAATGACCACAGTCTGATTCCTCAGTACAACATCATAGAAAAAGCCAGAAGTGGTGCTGTGGTTCAAATGGTAGAGGCCTAACCTTGAGAAAGCCCAAGGACAGTGCTCAGGCCCTGCGTTTAAGCCCCAGGATTGGCAAAAAAAAAAAAAAAAAAAAAAGTGTGAGGCCTTGAGTTCAAGCCCCAGTATTAAAATACATACACACACACATATACACACAGTAAAAGGGCTATCTGATTGTAAGAGATAGTTAAAAGCTGCTTTTGATGGGTACCTGAACAAACTAAAAGCAGGAGAAAAGCTTGCTTCTATTCTCTATGTATCTTTAAGTCATTTGCTGGGCATTGACTTTAGAACTAGGGAATGACAGCACTTGTGACTGATCAGTAACATTTTTACAGGACAAGAACTACCCCTAGATGGGGCCGGGAGTTTGGCCTAGTGGTTAAAGTGCTTGCCTAGCATGCATGAAGACCCGGGTTCGATTCCTCGGTACCACATACATAGAAAAAAGCCAGAAGTGGTGCTGAGGCTCAAGTGGTAGAGCTCTAGCCTTGAGAAAAGTCCAAGGACAGTGCTCAGGCCCTGAGCTCAAGCCCAGGACTGGCAAAAAAAAAAAAAAGAAAAAAAAGAACTACCCCTAGAGAAGAGCTTCCTTAGGTCAGACCACCCACCAGGCAACAAAGACTTGTTTTTCCTGACCAATGATGACAGAGCTAACAACTTCTCTGGAATTCTTTACAAAAGTGAAGACTGTATCAACTAGACCACACTTCAGCCAGCAATGTTCAATAAGTATGTATGCCACCCCTTCACAGACACCTAGCATGCACAAAAACCAGGGTCAATTCCTTGGTACCACATACACAGAAAAAGCCAGAAGTGATGCTGTGGTTCAAGTGGTAGAGTGCTAGCTTTGAGCAAAAGAAACTCAGGGACAGTGCCCAGGCATTGAGTTCAAGCCCCAGGACGAGGAGAAAGAAAAAAAAAGCTACATGGCTGAAAAACAGAGGATTACTGACTCAAAAAGAATATATGAAATGAAATATCCATAGTGGTATACTATTCACTATAAATCCAATTAAACTGAGTATAGAGACAGCCACTGATAAACCTTGAAAACATTTTGCTGAAGTTAAAATAGTTAGAATAGATTATATAGCAAATATCTCCATTTCTATGAAAATCCAGAACACACAGAAAATACATTAGTGGTTGCTTGATGGAAGATAACAGTAGGAGTGAGAGTGAGTGAAAGGTAAAAGGACTGAATGTGAAAGGGCATGGGATTTCTTCTTAAGGTACTGAAAATGTTCTAAAACCATGCTAATGTTATATACTTACTTGACAACATACTAAAAAACACTGGATACCATAGTCTAATTATATTATTTTATAGATGTAATATATGTATTACAAACTGTATCTCAAAAAAGCTGTTTTTTTCAGTTACTAAGTTTCACATCAGGAATAATTTGTATACCTATTAACATTGTACTATGTATTTCTCTCATTGTATCCTTAAAGCAAGCTTTAAAACTATAATCAGCACACTGTACCAGGGAGTGTCAGTGAAATGTCTTGTAAAATTGCAAAGAAAATAAGTGAAACTGAAGAAGAAATCAAATCAAATCATGCATTCCTAGTGACATGAATCAACAAAAGACTTATTCTTAGAGTTCAATAATAAAACTGAATGAAGAAAATTGTTTTAAAATGAAAACAAGAGCTTTATTTACATAACTACAATAACAACTTGAATATTTCTATGTCGACATTTTGAAGTTACTCAGTTCATGAATTATCTTTTCAGGGGGTGATGTGCTGGAGATGTAGCCTTGAGCTTGCTAGGCAAACAGATTACCACTGAGCTATATCTTAGCATGAATTGTCTTTAATGTTACCATTATGAAGCATTTTTGCTTTAGGATAGTAATAAAACAATGTGATACATTTTAACTATCCACTTTATCACCAAATATCCCTCCTTTTCAAAAGGAAATGGCATGAATGTTGAATAGAGATGAAAGAACTACACCACCTATTTCTATTAGCAATTGCAAATGATTTAAAAAAAAACCTAAAATATACAGTGACATACATTGTATATCAGTGAAAAATCTTAAGAAAAATCTCTACAGTCTAACAAAAAGTACAGCATCTCACACTATTTTAAATTAGTAGATTAAATTTAATTAGCAAAAAAAACTGAGATATACTCCCTGTCCTAGAATATTTTTGCCTGTTGCCTGCTTACAAGCAAAAATAAGCATTTTTGAACTTTCAAAACTATCTTACGCGTCAGGTGTCACTGGCTTGCCCCTGTAATCTAGCTACTCCAGAGGCTGAGACCTGAGGATCATATTTGAGACCACTAGCCTGGGCAGGAAACTCCATGATTTTTTTTTTTTTTTTTTGCCAGTTCTGTGGCCTGAGCACTGTCCTTGGGTTTTCTCAAGGCTAGAGCTCTACCACTTGAGCCACAGCACCACTTCTGGCTTTTTCTATGCATGTGGTACCAAGGAACCAAATCCAGATCTTTGTGCATGCTAGGCAAGCACTCGACCACTAGGCCAAACTCCCAGCCCTCCATGACACTCTTATCTCCAATAATCTCCAGGGGGAAAAAAAAGCCATAATTGAAGTTGTGGCTTATGTTGTGGAGTTCTAACTAGTCTTGAGCAAAAGAAACTCACAGACAGTGCCCAGGTCCTAGAGTTCAAGCACCTGGACTGGCATGTACACATCCTCTCCAACTCCTTCACCCTCTCCCTCAAGGCTGGTGCTACTATATCTCTACTTCTGGCTTTTGGTGGTTAACTGGAGACAAGAGTCTTACTCGGACTTTCATGCCTGGAGTAGCTTTGAACCACAAACCTCAGACCTCAGCCTCCTGTGTAGCTAAGATTACAGGCGTAAGACACCAGCGCCTGATTTTTGTTAGTGATTTTTGTACATGTATATGCATAAAGGTTACTAAACTGTAGTTTTCTTTTTTCCTACTCGTTTTGTCTTGTTTGGTATAACAATAGGACTAAACTCACTGAAATACCACTGAAATCTGTGGTATTTCTTCTTCCTTAAATGTCTAATACAATTCAATCAGCAACAGTCTGAATTTTTCTTTGTGGGAAAACGGTTACAAATGCAGCTTAATAACTATAGTGCTATTTAGATTTATTTTCTAATTTATTTCAACTCTAATATTTTTTTTTCCTTCTGTTAGGATTGTTCTCCGCCCCCCCCCCATTCTTCAGTCAGAATCTTTTTTTTTTTTTTTTGCCAGTCCTGAGGCTTGAACTCAGGGCCTGAGCACTGTCCTTGGTTTTTTTCCCTCAAGGCTAGTGCTCTGCCACTTGAGCCATAGTACCTCTCCCGGCTTTTCTATGTATATGGTACCAGGACTTGAACCAGGGTCTTTGTACATGCTTGGCAAACACTCTACCACTAGGCCAAACTCCCAGCCTCCAGTCAGAATCTTGAGTCATTGATTTCCTTTGTTTTGAAGCTGTAAGACTCACTCTAAAGCAAACCCAAAAAATTTCAACATACTATGTTTTCTTTTTTTTTTTTTTGGCTAGTCCTGGGCTTGGGCTCCAGGGCCTGAGCACTGTCCTTGGACTTTCTCAAGGCTAGAGCTCTACCACTTGAGCCTCCGCGCCACTTCCGGCTTTTTTCTATGTATGTGGTACCGAGGAATTGAACCTGGGTCTTCGTGCATGCTAGGCACTCTACCACTAGGCCAAACTCCCAGCCAACATACTATGTCTTCATTCAATACCTTTAAACTCTCTTTTAAGTACTTCTTTGTCCCAAAGGCTATTTGGAAATGTTATTTCACTCCAATAGAGGTTTTTTGGGTAACTTCTGCTTCTCAATTTCTGATTAATTTCTATTGTATTCAAAATAGTTTCTAGTCAGTTCCACCCTTTGTTGAAATTATTCTTATAGCCCAGCAATGTGCATTTTGGTGAATGTTCTATGTGGAATGAACATGCGCAGAACATTCAAAATGTCAATTAGGTACAGTCCATTCAGAACACTGAGAACATTGCCCAAGTTTTCTATATCCTTACTGATTTATCTTCTTATTTGTTTGTTTATTTTGGCCAGTACTAGGGCTTAAACTCCGGGCCTGGGTAAAGCCCCTGAGCTTTTGTACTCGAGGCTATCACTTCAGCCACAGCTTCAGTCCAAGCTTTTCCTGGTTAATTAGAAGTAACAGTCTCATAGACTTTATTGCCTGGATTGGCTTTGAACTGTGATCCTCAGACCTCAGCCTCCAGAGTAGCTATGATTAAAGGTACGACCACCAGCATGGTGAACCTTACAGATTTCTTTTTCCTGCTGTTCTAGCAATTACTGAGAGAAAAGTTTGCTGCTTCCAACTCTAATCATGGATGTCTACTTCAACTTCAACTGTCAATTTTTGCTTCACACTATTTTTTTTTTTCAGTATTGAAAATCTGAACCCAGTACTTCACAGATGCTACCAGGCAAGTACTCTTCCAGTGAGCCATGCCCCCCAGCCCCTGCTTCACATGTTTTTTGTTGTTGTTGTTATTGTTTGTTTTGCTTTACTTATTTTTCAATAGGGTCTTTCTTTAGCTTTATTCTGGCCCATTAACATTTTTCTTTTTTTTTGCCAGTCCTGGGCCTTGAACTCTGGACCTGAGCTCTGTCCGTGGGCTTTCTCAAGGCTAGTGCTCTGCCACTTGAGCCACAACACCACTTCCAGCATTTTTTTTCTACATATGTGGTACCAAGGAATCGTACCTGGGTCTTCATGCATGCTAGACAAGCACTCTACCAGTAGGCCAAACTCCCACCCCCACCCCCATTAACATTTTATAAGGTGAGAAGACCTAACATCTACAGACTCCCTCAGTTACTAATGAAAGAAAACATTGTATTCCTCTTCTCTGTGGAGAGGAGTATAGCTAGATAGACATATCCTGTGTGCCAGCAATTCTACTTCTAGAGATTTAGCCTATAAGTATATCTGAATATGTGTGACATAACATTATGTACAAGGCTCAACTACAGAACCTGTACATTTTTATTTATTTATTTTTTTTTTTTTTGCCAGTCCTGGGCTTCAGCTCAGGGCCTGAGCACTGTCCTTGGACTTTCTCAAGGCTAGAGCTCTACCACTTGAGCCTCGGCACCACTTCCAGCTTTTTTTTCTATGTATGTGGTACCGAGGAATCCAATCCAGGTCTTCATGCATGCAAGGCAAGCACTCTACCACTAGGCCAAACTCCTGGTGCCTACAGAACCTGTACATATTAACAAAACACTGTTGTGAATCTAAATGTCTTTCAAAGGAAAATTTAACCAAAGGCTAATTTAACCAAATTATGTTTCACTGTATGGCACAAAAAGAAGCATATACATAAGGCTACATATATTTATAGTATATATAGTACATACAGATACAAATAATTTATTTATATTTCAATTAATGGAGAGAATGATGAAGCAAGAAGATTATACGTTTGAGACCAGCATAGGTTATATGAGACTGTTTCAACAGAAAAAGAAAAGCCATCCAGTACTAATATTCTGTGACATTCATAGTAGTATCTTATTGTTGTTCATTCACAGTAATCTCAATTGCTTTCTGACTAATACTCCAAACCAACCTCCAGAGCGATGGAAAACCAGACATGGCACTGTGGCTCAAAATGGTAGAGCTCTAGCCTTGAGCAAAAGAACTTAGGGATAGTATTCATGGTCTCAGTTCAAGTCCCACAACCAAAAAAAAAAAAAAAAAAAGATACATAGTTACTATGTCTCTTCATCTTATCCAGATAGGTGGGTCAAATGATTTTTCATTCATCCAAATACATGTAGGTCAAATGACTTTTCACAAGAAGTTGGTAGAATAGTTTGCATCTTAGTCTAGCTTGCATCTTAGTCTAGCTGGTCAATTGTTTCTGTAATAAACACTAGACAAGTTAGTTTGATATTAGCAAGTTCTGCAAAATTGGAATATGAGGGACCGGGAGTTTGGCCTAGTGGTAGAGTGCTTGCCTAGCATGCATGAAGACCCAGGTTCAATTCCTCGAGGTTCCACATACACAGAAAAAAGCCAGAAGTGGTGCTGAGGCTCAAGTGGTAGAGCTCAATCCTTGAGAAAGTCAAAGGACAGTGCTCAGCCCTGAGCTGAAGCCTAGGACTGGCAAAAAAAAAAAAAAAAAAGGAATATTAAATGTGGCTGCTAAAGTTCATTAATATGACAGATATCCTGAACTAGGCAGTATTATCTCCTGTGATTAGATGTTCCTTTCAATTTCATTTGAATATTCACAATCCATAGCAGGCAAGGTAAAAATTACATGTTGTTTATGTGATAAAAATAACAAGTTTTGGGGGGAGGGTGGGAGGGAAATGGGGACCATGTCATGAGAAAGGGTATCAATGTTTGTGAAGTTGTGCACCTTCTATCTGGTGAATATAATGTAACCCTTCTATTAATCACAATAAAAATTTTTTTAAAAAACAAACAAACAAAAAAGTAACAAGTTTGTCCTCTTTGGAAGCAAAGTTATCAGTCACTAGGTCATATCTTATCTTTATGTGGACTTCACCTATCTTCAGAGAACTAAATATTTAAGGCAAAGTCAACTTTGAAATTGTATTATTCTAGGGCTAGGAATACAGCTCTGTGTAAAGTGTTTGCCTATTGTGCATAAGGTCCTTGGTTTAATCCCCAGCACTGCAAAACAGAAAAATTAATAGATTTAGTACAGAAGAATCTGGCTCCGTGGCTCACACCTGTAATCCTAGCTGCTCAGGAGGCTGAGATCTGAGGATCTCAGTTCAGAGCCAGCCTGGGCACTAAAGACTGTGAGACTCTTCTCTACAATTAACCACCAGAAAAGGTGCTGTGGCTCAGGGGGTAGAGTGGTAGCTTTGAGCTGAAGAGCTCAGAGACAACACCCAGGCCCAGAGTCCAAGCCCCACAACCAAAAAAATAAAATAAAAGAAAGAAAGAAGGAGAAAGAGCGAGCAAATATGAATAGTCATTTGCTGTTTTCATCCTAAAATTAATCTGTGCTTTAGTTAAAATAAAACTCAGTAAGTTACATGATAGCTTAAAAATCTTTAACTTTGACAACTCAGGTCTACACAATACCTGTAGTCACCTTTCCAGAGTTCAGGTGTGATCTTGCAGCTTCCTTATATAGAGATCTAACTAGGAAAACAGTCATCTGATTATCTACAGAACTGGGAGAGGAGCTTCTCAGAAGAGACTGGCAAGAGAACTGACTACACTTCAATAAAGTATCTGTAAGCAATCATCAGTGTACATACATGCCTTATCTGGCATATATATCTACTTCTCTAATTACAGTGATTAATAAAGGTTTCTGCCTGACCAAAAAAAAAAAAAAGTCTTTAACTTTCACAAAAAGAGCTACAATTTAAAAATTATTAGTCCACCTGCAAGACTTTTTTTTTTTTTTTTTTGCCAGTCCTGGGCTTGAACTCAAGGCCTGAGCACTGCCCTTGGGGTTTCCCGAGGCTAGAGCTCTATCACTTGAGCCACAGCACCACTTCCAGCTTTTTCTATGTATGTGGTACCGAGAAATAGAACCCAGGTCTTCATGCATGCCAGGCAAGCACTCTACCAGTAGGCCAAACTTCTGGCCCCAGAATTTGTAATACTTCTAAAGCTTAAGAGTATGATCTAAGCCAAATAAAACACCATTTACTGACTTTCCATTAGGTCAAGATTCATTAAGAATACAGAGAGCTGGTGACTCACACCTGTAATCCTAGCTACAGAAGGCTGAGGTATGAGGATCATGGTTCAAAGCTAGCCCAGCATGTAAGGCATGCAAATCTGGCATGGCATGTAAGTCTGTGAGACTCTCATCTCTAATTAACCTCCAGAAAACCAGAAGTAGCCCTGTGCTCAAGGGGAAGGGCGGCAGCCTTGAGCTTAAGAGCCAGTATGGTCGCTCAGGCCTGTGATCCTAGATACTCGGGAAGTAGAAATCAGAAGGCGAACTTGGGCAAAAAGTTAGGGAAACCATATTCCCAATAAACAAAAAATTGGACACAGTGGTGTGCCCATGTAGCCATTCTAGCTACATAAGAAACACAGAAAATCACAGTTCAGGCTGGACAAGGAGAAAAATCACCTATATATATATAAGCTAGAATTAGTGCTCTATACCTGTAATTCCAGGTACTCAGGAGACTGAGATCAGAAGCACTAAAATTCAAGACAGATCAGCAAAAGTTAGGGAGATCTCATAAGAGGTCTAGGAGGATACACAGGAAACCAAGTTTTGCAAAAAGTGAGAACCTATCTCAAAAACTAATGAAAGCAAAAAGTGCTCAAGCAATAGGATACCTGCCTAGGAAGCTTGGGGCCTTGAGTTTGAACTCCAGTACCACTTTAAAAAATAATAACAATAAAAGAAACCCACACAAAAAATTTAAATTGGAAGTATCCAAAGAACTGAAGTAATTTCCAAGTCATATTGCTAGTTAACTTCTAAGTGGATACTAGGATCAAGCTAAATTATTCCATTCCAATGTAACTTGCAATACAAGCAGAATTGTTCTCTCTCTTTTTTTCTATAAGTATCCATTTCAGGACTACATATGGATACCCAAAACCACAGATATTACCAAATACCATATATATACTTTCCTATACATATATAGAAGTATTATCTCTTTCATCTTAGTAAGTACAGGAACTATTATTCTTTCAGTTTCAAGTACAACACAAATCTAGAACAGTTTTTCCTTTTCAATTTCATAAACAGAAAATTTACTCACTTTTTCTTTCCTTATTAAATTGAAAACTTTTGCCAGTAGTGGTGGCTCATGCCTATAGTCCTAGCTACTCAAGAAGCTAAGATCTGAGGACTGTGGTTCAAAGCTAGCCCACACAGAAAAGTGTGAGATTCTTATCTCCAATTAACCATCAGAAAACCTGAACTGGGGCCATAGCTCAAAGTGGTTGAGTGCTAACCTTGATCAGAAATGCTCAGGGACAGCACCCAGGCCTGGAGTTCAAGAACCATACACAAAAAAAGTTGAGAACTTTTACACTTAAAGTAGTATTTTACAATTTCTATGGGGCAATCCCAACTACCAGCATCACATCATTATTCTTAGACTCTAGAGCCATTATTAAGTAAAATAAAGTCCTGCAATATGACCAGTAATCAATCCGATAATCAAGATGGCTACTAAGTAATTAATAAGCAACAGCATATACAGTGCAGACACAAGGAACAAGGGCATGATTTATATCTAGCACAAGATACAGTAAGCTAGCCAAGACAGCATCATGCTGCACAGCATATAATTCAAAACATGACTTATGATTGCTGGGCACCATTGGCTCATGCCTATAATCCTAGCTACTCTGGAGGCTAAGATCGATCTCCAGCATTCTCCCCCCCCCCTCTCTCTCTCACACACACACACACACACACACACACACACACAACTTATTTCTGGAATTTCCCACCTAATATTTTCAGTCCATGGCTAAATAAGGGTAAAAGAAACTACAAAAAGTAAATCTTAGATAAAGAGGTACTGTGTTCTGGAAGCAGAAAAAAAGCAAGGAGCCAGACTTAGTTGTGAGAACACTGAAAAACAGATAAAGTTAATAAATCAAACAGAGAAAAGGCTCTAGATTCCTCAGACTTCTATAATCCATAAAAGAGGTTCCCTGGAAAGGAGGACAATCAAGGAAAGAAGCCGAGCAGCAATAGCTCATGCTTGTAATCCTAGCTATTCAGGAGACTTAGATCTGAAAATCAAGTTGAAAGCCAGTCAGGACAAAAAAAGCCCATAAAGCTCTTATCTCCAATTAATCATCCAAAAGCCAGAAGTAGTATAGTTGTGGCTCAAATGGTAGTGCTAGCTTTGGGCACAAAAGTTCAGGGACAACACTCAGGCCCTGAGTTCAGGCTCCAGAATGGGCACAAAAAAAAGAAAGAAAAGAAAGGCAGAAAGAGAGAGAGAGAGAGAGAGAGAGAGAGAGAGAGAGAGAGAGAGAGAGAGAGAGAGAGAGAGAGAGAGGGAGGGAGGGAGGGGGAGAAAAAGAAAGAAAGGGCAGAAGAGAGAGAGAGAGAGAATATGGAAGGGGAAAAAGAAGGGCAGGGGCCTGAAACTTAAGAAAGTTGTATAAGGACTTAGTACCCCACATTTAGAACCCAAGCACTTGGGAGGCTGAGAAAGGAAGACAGCAACTTTGCAACAACAACAACAACCAAGTCTAGTTAGCTGGGGATGTGGCTCAGGGTAGATACCTGATGTAAGGGTATCTATCATGAACCAGGTCATGATTTCAAACCCAGCACAGGATGCTTAGCCATGATTAATACAGTAAGATTTAGCAGATGCTAAACCATTCCTGTTTATATCTAGTAGTAGTCAGGACCAAGAAAATGCTACCATAAAAAGAACTGACAGATGGGGGAGGGAAATGGGTACCAAGACATGTGAAAGGGTATCAATGTATGTGAATTAATGCACCTTCTATCTGGCAAATATCATGTAACCCTTTTACTAATTACAATAAAAAAAATGCAAAAAAAAAAAACCTGACAGCTCGAGATCCACTTGAGGAAGAATAAGACTAAAACCAAGTCACCCCTGGACTCAGATGAGGAATTAGAAATTACTTAGCATAATCATGTACACTGTGATCCTAGCATCTGGGAGACTAAGGAGTACCACCACAAATTTGAGGCCAACCTAGGTTAGGCTAGATGTGAGTTCAAGCTTTATCTATCTGAGCTATAGTGAGACTGTCTCAAAGAAAAAAAAAATGCTATCATCAAGCACCTACAAAGCTGGGTGTCAGTAGCTCAAACCTGTAACCCTAGCTACTCAAGAAGCTGAGATCTGAGGTTCATGGCTCAAAGCTAGCAAGGCAGCAAAGTCCAAAGTACTCTTAGCTCCAGTTATCCACAACAACAACAACAAAGTGACTCACCTGGTAGAATGGTAGCTATGAACACAAAAGCTCAGAGAGAACACTCAGTTCAAGTCCTAAGATTTGAGAAGATAAAGAAGAAACAAAGAGAGAGGAGAGAGAGAATGAATAACAATACACTAAGATCTCTTGTCATCAGAGTCAGAATGACAATCATCAAGAAAATAAACAAAACGGGGGCTGTGAGATGTGGCCTAGTGGTAGAGTGCTTGTCTAGCATGCACGAAGCCCTGGGTTTGGATTCCTCAGTACCCCATGCACAGAAATGGCTGGAAATAGCACTGTGGATCAAGCGGAAGAACACTAGCCTTGAGCAAAACTGTCCAAAAACAGTGCCCAGGTCCTGGGTTCAAGCCCCAGGACTGGCAAAAAAAAAAAAAAAAAGAAAAAAAAAGGGAAAAAGAAACAAATGCTAGTGAGAATATAGAGGAAGAAGGAACCCTCATACATTGTTGATGGAAATGTAAACTAGTACCAACACTGTGAGAATCAGTGATGGAAATTCCTCAAAAAACTAAAAACAGGGCTCAGATGTAGCTCAGTGCTACCTAGCAAGTTGCCTAGCAAGTGCAACATCCTGTGTTCCATGCCCAATACCAACAAGGACCAAAAAAAAAAACCTAAACACAGATCTATATTACAACTTTGCATTACCATTCTTGGATATATACCCAAAAAATATATGAATCAACATATTAAAAAGATACCTGATGGGGTTGGGAGCATAGCCTAGTGGTAGAGTGCTTACCCAGCATGCACAAAGCCTTGGATTCAATTCCTCATTACCACAAACACAGGAAAAAGCCAGGAAGTGGTTCAAGAGGCAGAGTGCAAGCCTTGAGCAAAAAGTGTCCAAAGACAGCGCCCAGACCCTGAGTTTAAGCCCCAGGACAGGCAAACAAAAACATAGTGGAACTGTGGCTCAAGGGGTAGAGTGGTAGCCTTGAGCTGAAGAGCTCAGGGACAATGCCCAGGCCCAGAGTTCAAGTACCATCACACACACACACACACACACACACACACACACACACACACAAAGATACCTGCATACCCATGTTTATTGCAGCTCTGTTCCTACCAGTCAAACTGTGAAATCAGCCAACAACCAATGAATGGATAAAAAAGATATGAAGCCGGATGCCAATGGTTAACACCAGCTACTCAGGAGATACAGAGAATCAACAGTCCAGGAAGAAAAGTCTTCAAGATTCCTTTCCAAAAGTAACCAAGTAGGCACATGGTGGCTCACACCTGTAATCCTAGCTACTCAGGAGGTTGAGATTGGAGGATCAAGGTTCAAAGCACAAAAGGACCTTAACTCCAATTAACCTCTAGAAAAAAAAAACAACAGGAAGTGAGACTTGGCTCAAGGGTAGGGTGGTAGCCTTGAGCTAAAGAGTTCTGGGCTACCACTCAGGTCCAGGGGTAGGGCGGTAGCCTGAGCTGAAGAGCTCAAGGTCAGTACCTACTACGTTGAGTTCAAGCCCCATGATCTACTTTAAAAAAAAAAAGCAGCCAAGTGGCAGACCACTAGCCAATATAAGCCAGCCAAACAAGCTCAAACCTCTGAGTTCAAATCTCAATATAGGGCTGAATTAAAGACAAACAGATATACAAGTTCTTACATACATACATTCATCATGGACTATTACTGACCACAGAGAAAAATGAAATTGCTTTATTTGAAGAAAAATGGATAGAACTGGAGATTATGCTGATGGAGACAAATTCAGAAAGTTCTATTACATGTTTTCACTCATTTGTAGAATCTAGACCTAGGATAATGGTAAGTATGATGATGATGATGATACGATGGTAATGGTGATGATGACGATGATATTATATGATGATGATAATGGGATATGAATGTTGAACGAAGGTTCATTAGGAGATCAACAAGAAGGAAGAGAAGAAGATGAAGGGTGAAGAGAATCAAAATAGTTTACATGCATACATATGAAGGCAGCATAATGAAACCCACCAAAAACGGTTTCAAGAAGCAGCAGAGGGAGAGACAGCATGAGAATATAATCAAGGGAATAAGTTTGTTCAAACTATACTATATGCATCCATGAAATTAGCAGAATGAAACTATTATTTATGTGTGTTAAAGTAAAATTAAAAGAGGAAGAAGAACAGGACAACTACAATGACACCTAAAAAGCTGGACACAGTGGTACACAGCTGTAATTCCAGTACAGGCTAAAGCAGGAGACTCTTGAATTTGAGGCCATGAGGCTACATGGCAAGACCTATCTCCAAAGGACAAACAATGAATAAAATAAAGACTTGGGGGGCCGGGAGTTTGGCCTAGTGGTTAAAGTGCTTGCCTAGCATGCATGAAGACCCGGGTTCGATTCCTCGGTACCACATACATAGAAAAAAGCCGGAAGTGGTGCTGAGGCTCAAGTGGTAGAGCTCTAGCCTTGAGAAAGTCCAAGGACAGTGCTCAGGCCCTGAGCTCAAGCCCAGGACTGGCAAAAAAAATAAAATAAAATAAAAAATAAAGACTTGGGTTAATAATTGTATGAGAAATGACAGAGAATCAAATGTCAAAGTAAACAAAAAGGAAAAAGACAACATGAAGGTAAATGTAATAGTAAAAGAGTTCCTTAGAATGCATTGATTAAATGGGCTAGAGGTATGGACTCAAAGAGATGCAGCATCTGCCTAGCAAGGAGCAAGCCCTGAGATCAAAACTCAGTACCCACGAAACAAAAAAGCAATATATTGAACCAGGAGTTTGGCCTAGTGGTAGAGTGCTTGCCTAGCATTCACGAAGACCTGGATTCCATTCGTCGGTATCACATGCATAGAAAAAGCTGGAAGTAGTGCTATGGCTCAAGTGGTAGAGTTCTACAATTGAGAAAGCCCAAGGCCAGTGCTCAGCCCCTGAGTTCAAGCCCCAGGACTGGCCAAAAAAAAAAAAAATGCTGGGTGCAGTGTCTCAAGCCTATAATCCTAACCAACTGGGAGCAGAGAAGGGGATTGCAATTCAAGGCCAGTACAGGCATAAACATTTACCAGACTCCATTTCAACTAATGATTGACTATGGTGGCAAGAGCCTGCCATCTAAAGCTACAGGAAAAGCACAATGACTGGAAACAGTGGTATA
Organism: Megascapheus bottae; assembly: GCF_031878675.1. NCBI lineage: Eukaryota > Metazoa > Chordata > Mammalia > Rodentia > Geomyidae > Megascapheus > Megascapheus bottae. The sequence continues at coordinate 17,042,797 of NC_143525.1, forward strand.
AACATGCCATACCAGAACCAAAGGTAAGCTCAAATAGGAGATTATAGCCCATGCCTTCGCAGGCATAAAGCAAGATTTCACCTCAAAATAATCACCATGAGCTGAGCACTGGTGGCTTAGCTATACAAACCTAGCTACTCAGGTGCCTAAGATCTAAAAATCACTGAAGCCAGCTGGGACAAGAATATCCATGAAACTTGTATCTCCAATTAACTATCAAAAAAAACAAAAAAAAAAAAAACAGAAATGGAGATGTGGCTCAGAAGCAAAAAGCAAAGTGACACTGCCCAGGTTCTGAGTTCAAGCCCTAGTAGTAGCACACAAAAATCCCCACTGGCTAAACCGGACGTGGTGGCACACATATGCAATCCTAGCTATTCAGGAGGCTGATATCTGAGGATCATGGTTCAAAGCCAGTCCAGGGAACTAAAGACCTTGAGACTCTTATCTCCAATTAATCACTAGAAAAGGGGAAGGTGGGGTTATGGCTCAAGAGGTGGAGCAGTAGCCTTGAGCTGAAGAACGCAGGGACAGTGTCGAGGCCCAGAGTTCAAGCCCCATGACCCCCCCCCTCAAAAAAAAATCCCTACTACTACGAAAAAAGTGGCAGAATATCATAAGTGGATCTGCCTAATAAGCACAAAGTGCTGGGGTCAAACCACATCCGCAGAAGGGGAAAAAGCATTCTTGTAAGTATTCTTTTGGACATTTATGCTTATTGTCTAGCATGGTTAACTATACATGTTTAAACATAATAAAAATGGCACTACTATATGCAAGAGCTTAGAGTAGATTATAAACCTTCCAACTATAATCCACTGAAAGGCATCCATTTTTTAACTATCTTTTCAAAAGTCAAATTTGCAGCTAGGCACTTGTGGCTCATACTTGTAATCCTAGCTACTGAGGAGGCTGAAATCTAAGGATCATGGTTCAAAGCCAACTGGGCACAAAAGTCTGTGAGACTCTTATCACCAATTAACCACCATAAAGCCAGAAGTGACCCTGTGGCTCAAGTGGTAGAGCACTAGCCATGAGCTAAAGAGCTTAGGGACAGCACCCAGGCCCAGAGTTCAAGCCAGACGACCAAGCAAAGAAAAAAAAAAAAGCCTAATTTGATCATGTACAAGCCTTATAAATTTGTTAAGACTGGCAGTGCAAGCTGGGACTATGGCCTAGTGGTAGAGTGCTTGCCTAGCACACCCAAAGCCCTGGGTTTAATTCCTTGGTACCACATTCACAGAAAAAGCCGCAAGTGGTGTTGTGACTCAAGTGGTAGAGCTCTAGCCTTGAGAAAGCCCAAAGGCAGTGCCCAGGACCTGAGTTCAAGCCCCAGGACTAACAAAATAAACAAACAAAACTGCCATGCTAGATACCTATTATAGTTTGGCTCTGTAAGGTTTCACAAATGCTCATGTGGTGAGGGCCTGATCTCTCATGTAGCCATGTTCAGAGGCAAGGCTTTATGAATATGATTCGATCCAATGATGGGATCATATCTAAAAGATCCAAGTATATTCTTGGGGTCTGCATCTTATACCTGAACCCTTCCTTCTCTTGTTTTCTCTCACTTTGCTTCCTAGTAATTGTACTCCACCATTTACTCTGTCTACCATGATACTCTACCTTAGGCCTAGAAACAACAGTCAAGCAACCATGGAATGAAACTTCTAAAATAGCCAAAATGAATCTTTTATTCCTCAGGCTGATTTTTCAGGTATTGTTACAGTAATGAAAAGCTGACCAACATACTCAAGATCAAACCCTAGGCTTAGCAAATGTTAGGCTACATCTTTTTTTTTTTTTTTTTTTTTTTGGCCAGTCCTGGGCTTGAGCTCAGGGCCTGAGCACTGTCCTTGGACTTTCTCAAAGCTAGAGCTCTACCACTTGAGCCTCAGCACCACTTCCGGCTTTTTTCTATATATGGTACCGAGGAATCGAACCCGGGTCTTCATGCATGCTAGGCAAGCACTTTAACCACTAGGACAAACTCCTGGCCTAGGCTACATCTTTAGTGCTAAATATATTCTCACCAGTTAGGCTTTTGAGTAATAGATCTGCAATATCAAAATTATACATTTTGATCTCTTTAAAAAGTAACAACAAGCTGGGCACTGGTGGCTCACACCTGTAATCCTAGCTACTCAGGAGACTGAGATCTGAGGAGCATGGTTCAAAGCCGGTCGGGGCACCAAAGCCAGTAAGACTCTTAAATCTCCAATTAACCATCAGAAAAATCAGAAGTGGTGCTGTGGTTCCAAGTGGTACAGCACTAACCTTGAGCTGAAGAGCTTAGGGACAACACCCAGGCCCAGAATTCAAGCCCCATAAATCACACACACACACACACACACACACACACACACACACACACACACACACACACACACACACGATTCTAGCTGGGCACCAGTGGCTCACATTTATAATCCTACCTAGGAGACTAAAATCTGAGGATCAAGGTTCAAAGCCGACTTACGTAGATAAGTCCATGGACTCATCCCCAGTTAACCAGCAAAAAGCCAAAGTAGAGATATGGCTCAAGTGGTAGAGTGACAGCTAGGAACAGAGGGTAATTAAGGCCCTGAGTTCAAGTCCTAGTACCAGAAAAAAGAAACAGAGATCTTAAAGAAGACAGCTCAACAAAAATGAACAACCAAAAAAAAATTCAAATATCAGTGATATAAAGTGAGTTCATATTTCAATTTAATCTTATTACCTCAAATTTGCTATAAGGATAATTCCAAGTTCTTCTACAAGGATGAAGCTAAACTAAAAGAATCTGCCAAAGAGGTACTAGCTTGAGCAAAATATGACCAAGGACAGTGCCTAGGCTCTGAGTTCAAACCCCAGGACTGGCCAAAAAAAAAAAGTCTGCCAAAGGCTTCTCAGTGCACATTAGGTATCTTTTCTCTATCATCAGTCTTTGAAACAAAACCACATAAGGCTTCCCAAGTAAATGACTTTCGAAGTATTTTATACTGATTACAGATAAATGTACTGTAAGTATTTAAAACTTGTAAGTTAAGAACCTACATATAAATAAGTCACTAAAATACCAGGAATAAATGTGATAGTTTACCATTTTGTTTTAACCTAAATTTTATGAAATATATCTAATTCACTGGTGTAAAAAACTAGGCAATGATAGAAGACCTACAATAGCTAGGAAGTTCAAAGACTGAAGCTATTAGAAGTCTTATCCACTATGTAAGAATCTGCAGAAGCATTAGACTCTTCCTTCTATGGACATCAAAGAGTACAGAAAATGTTAGGAGAGGCTCAGAAGAGCACGTGAGGTAGTACCAGTCCCACTAGATGGCACCACCAGAGACAAATCTCTCTCTCCTCTCATTGAGTAGCAAGGTTTGAAACCTGTCATCAACACGGCAATATCCTCACTGAGGAATTATAACCCATAATGCAGAATAAACAGCCACAAGTTCATCCAAAAGTATCCTTTTGTCCCAGTACCATGACTCCTTCCTGAGCTCATTTTAAACCTATGGTCTGAGGGGTAAGAAGTTATACAAAAACAGGCATTTTTCTTTTTCTCTTCCTACCTTTGCAAACTACTTAGTAATGTACTTACTCTTCCTTCAAATTTCTTTGCTAAGAAAGAAAAACTATACTTCCCTACTAGTTCTAGAATAACGTTTTATTTCAATAACCAGGCTTACCATGACAGAAGCATAAAAACAATACACAATAGCACAAAATCAGCTAGATTTAAATTAACTTCTTTTCACTTATAAAAAAATTTCTTTCTTAGCAAGCGGTGGTTCACACCTGTAATCCTAGCTACTCAGGAGGCTGAGATCTAAGTATCAAGGTTCAAAGCCAGTCTAGGCACTAAAGGATCAGAGAGTCTTATCTCCAATTGGCCTCTAGAAAGCAGGAAGTGAGGCTTGGCTAAAGGGTAGAGCAGTAGCCTTGAGCTGAAGAGCTCAGAGACAGCGCCCAGGCGGAGTTCAAGCCCCATCAAAAAAAAAAATATATATATATACATATATATATATATTTCTCTTTATGTTACAGGTAGACTATTCTATTATACCAATAAATCAGTGCAACAAAATTTTCTGAAACCTTTGAAAAATTTTGGCCCTAGACAGTAAAATTCAGAATGTTACTCATTTTCATGACTTACATCCTATTTCATATAATTTATACTTTGATAAAGTCATCATGCACCTAAAAAACAGAAAACATCCCAAACAACACCAATAAGTTGAAATTACATACAACTTGAATACAACTTGCTGTCAACTTGTTCAGTATGGTATGTGCCTTTGGTTGAATTCTCAAGTAAAAAGACACATCAGGATTGGGGATAGTTCAGAGGTTGAGTACTTGCTAGCATGAACAAGGTAAGGGCTGTAGATTCAGTTCCTAGGACTAAGATTGTTTTAAGAAAAAAGACATCAAAAAGGCCTAAGTGCCAGGCACGGTGGCTCACGCCTACTACTCAGGAGGCTGAGATCTGAGAATGAAGGTTCCAAGCCAGCTGGGGCACTAAAGTCCATAAGACTCTTACTTCCAATTAACCACTAGAAAACTAGAAGTAGTGCAGCGGCTCAAGGAGTAGGGTGGTAGCCTTGAGCTGAAAAGCTCAAAGATAGCACCCAGGCCCAGAGTTCAAGTCCCACAACCAACCAAAAAAAAAGGCCTAAGCATGGTGGAATATACCTGTAATCCCAGCACTCAGAAGACTAGGTTAAAGACTAGTTCAAAGTCAGTCTGACATGCATGTACATACACACACCAAAACCCTGCTTAAATAAATCAATACAAGCTGGGCACTAGTGGTTCCTACCTGTAACCCTAGTTATTCAGGAGGCTGATATCTAAGGATTATGGTTTGAAGTAAGACAGGGAAGACAAGAGATTCTTATCTCCAATAGGAAGTGGCGCTATGGCTTAAGGGGTAGGGTGGTAGCCTTGAACTGAGGAGCTAAGGGACAATACTCAGGCTCAGAGTTCGAGTCCCACAACTGACTGTAGCCTGGATGGTAGCCTTGTGCTAAAAAGCAAATAAGCAAGAGCACAATGTCCTATGTTCAAGCCCTAGCACTGCCACAAAAACACATACATAATCAATTGAATGAGGGATCAATTTAAATCTCATTTCTATGTGAAGTTACTTCCTGTAAATCAATAAAATGGACAAAGAACTAATGTGCAGCAAGGCATGGTGGTACACATCTATAACTCCAGGACTTAGAAGGCTGAGGAAGAAGGATTCTAAGTTCCAGGTCAGCCTGAGCTACATAGCAAGACTGTCTCCAAAATATAAAGCAAAAAACAAAAAACAGGGGCCGGGAGTTTGGCCTAGTGGTTAAAGTGCTTGCCTAGCATGCACGAGGACCCGGGTTCGATTCCTCAGTACCACATACATAGAAAAAAAAAACAGCCAGAAGTGGTGCTAAGGCTCAAGTGGAAGCCTTGAGAAAGTCCAAGGACAATGCTCAGGCCCTGAGTTCAAGCCCAGGACTGGCAAAAAATAAAAAATAAAAAAAATAAAAAAAAAACATCTAATGTGTAAACAAATCCTGTGTCCCATAGCACCTAGTCAAAGCTGTAATTTTAGCTCTCCTCACATTATCTCTTCTGTTCTCCCCTCCACTTCCACATACTGCAGGTTTGGAGGTACTATGCTACAATATCATCGATAACACCTTACATGATGCCTAGCATACTGTCAGCACTCAGTAGAAACTATGTCAGCCAGGAGCTGGTGGCTCACACCTGTAATGCTAGCTACTCAGGAGGCTGAGATCTGAGGATGGAAGTTTGAAGCCAGGCCAGACAGGAAAGTCCATAAGACTCTTATCTCCAATAAGCCACCAGAAAACCAGAAGTGGTGCTGCGACTCAAAATGTAGGAGTTCAAGCCTTAAGTAAGAGCGCTCAGGGAACAGTGCCCAGGCTCATGCCCCACAACCAACAATAAAACAAAATTTCCTGAACCATCAAAGAACCCAGACTTTCAAACTATAAACCTTAATATACACCTTCTTGTAGAAGCAACTGACCAAAGAACAAGATTAACATTGAAGTTACCATACAGAATTTTAAAAAAGTAAACACAAAAATGTTGAATCAGCTCAAGATCAAAATTTCATACCTCACGTTTCAAACCCAAGTAAGCAGTAATCACCTTGAACTGAAGCTTTTAAGTAAAACATCATAAAAATATTTAATTTATGTTTAACTATTCATCTACCAATTCTAGGGGCAAAAATAAAACAGTGAACCAGGCAGAAAACAGGCGCTGGGCATTGGAGGCTCATGCCTGTAATCCTAGCTACTCAGGAGGCTGACATCTGAAGGATCGAAATTCAAAGCCAGCCAGGCCAGGAAAATCCATAAGACTTCAATCTCCAATTAACCACCAGAAAACCAAAAGTAGTGCTATGGCTCAAGTGGTAGAGCAATAGCCTTGAGCTGAAGAGCTTAGGGACAGTGCTCAGGCCCAGAGTTCAAGCCCCACAACCGACAAAAAAGAAAGAAAACAGGAGTGAAAAAACAATCTAGGGGTAAAATATAGGGAAATCTGCTGAGCTGCAGATTTAGAACATCGACAGACTTCACAGAGGCAGTTTCTTCAACACTACCACATAACTACCTCCAAAAAAATCCAGTGTAATGAAGCTATGTAATACCTTGTAATTAAGGTGTGTCCCGCCCCCCCCTTCCCCAGGGACTGAAGAGTTTTAACAAATATGGCCAGAATTTAGATATGCATCCTGTTCATATTCCTGCAACAAGCCCCTTGGGAAACTTTTATATTAGAAGAAGAAAGAAACATTTTTTCCCAAATAGAACACATTAGATTTTAAAACCATTTAAACCACAAACTAAATCTCTCCTACAGTCTCTCAGTACGTTCCACATAAGTCATTTTTAAATGTGTTTAAAGTATACTATAAATAATAGTATTATTATTATTTAACTCACCTTACTAACACCAACTCCAGTAAACCTGGCCTCTAATAATTCTTGCCTTCTTGGGTCCAGGCTATGCAATTCTTCCATCATTTCTACAAAAAAAAAAATAAAAAAGAAAGTTATGAAACTATGAAAACTAAAATGAGAGGAAACAATTATAACAAAACTATAGTAAATAGTGTAACTTAATGACAACATACAAGTACATCAAGAAAAAAAATCCTGCACATGGTAAACTATGATATGCTTCATCAGTTATTTGATGTTATCAATAGTTACATATAGAAGCTTAAAATTCTTCCATGAATGCCACTTATTCTTCCCATGTTCTGATTTTATTTTAACAAAAAAAAGTTAGCACAGGGGGCCGGGAGTTTGGCCTAGTGGATAAAGTGCTTGCCTAGCATGCATGAAGACCCAGGTTCGATTCCTTGGTACCACATACATAGAAAAAAGCCAGAAGTGGTGCTAAGGCTCAAGTGGTAGAGCTCTAGCCTTGAGAAAGTCCAAGGATAGTGCTCAGGCCCTGAGTTTAAGCCCAGGACTGGCAAAAAAAAAAAAAAAAGTTAGCACAGATTTTCAAATCCTTTGCATAATCACTGTAAAAGTTGAGCAGAGGCTGGGCTCCAGTGGCTCAGGCCTGTATTCCTAGTTACTCAGTAGGCTGAGATCTGAGGATTATGGTTCAATGCCAGCCCAGGTACAAAAGTCCAAGAGATTCTTATCTCCAATTAGCCACCAGAAAACCAGTAGTGGCGCTATGGCTCAAGTGGCAGAGTGCTAAGTATCCTTGAGTTGAAGAGCACAGGGACAATGCCCAGGCCCTGAGTTCAAACCCTGTAACTGACAAAAAAAAAAAAAAGAGGGGGGGCAGGAGTTTGGCCTAGTAGTAAAAGTGCTTGCCTAGCATGCACAAAGCCCTGAGTTCGATTCCTTGGTTGCCACATATACAGAAAAAGCCACAAGTGGTGCTGTGGTTCAAATGGGAGAGCACTACCCTTTAGAAAGCTCAAGGATAGTGCCAAGGTCCTGAGTTCAAGCCCCAGGATTGGCAAAATAAATAAATAAAAGTAAAACCTATTTTTAAAAAAAGTTGAGCAGAGGGAATGAAACAGGGCAAACTTGCAAAAAGAAAACT